>NW_022096017.1:0-52233 GCF_006542625.1 Nomascus leucogenys | reverse complement strand
AAAAGTAACTTGAACACTGTTAGTTGAATGCACAGAAAAGAGAGAAGTTTCACAGAATGCTTCTGTGTAGTTTTTATATGAAGATATTCCTTTTTCCACTATTGGTCCCCAGCGCTCCTAATGTCCACTTGCATTTCTACAGAAAGAGTGTTTCAGAATTGCTCAATGAAAAGTAAGCTTCAACTGTTAGTTGAATGCACAGAACAGAAAGAAGTTTCACAGAATGCTTCTGTGTAGTTTTTATTTGAAGATATCCCTTTTTCCACTATAGGCCCTTTAGTGCACGGATTGTCAACCAGTTTCTACAGAAAGGTTTCAGAACTGCTCAATCAAAAGTAAGCTTCAATCTGTTAGTTGAAAGGACAGAACAGAAAGAAGTTTCACTGAATGCTTCTGTGTAGTTTTTATTTGAAGATTCCTTTTTCCACTGTAGGCCCCTTAGCGCTCCGAATGTCCACTTGCAGGTTTACAGAAAGAGTGTTTCAGAACTGCTCAATCAAAAGTAAGCTTCAACTCTGTTAGTTGAATGCACAGAACAGAAAGAAGTTTCACAGAATGCTTCTGTGTAGTTTTTATTTGAAGAAATCCCTTTTTCCACTATTGGCCCTTTAGCGCTCAGAATGTCAACTTGCAATTTCTACCGAAAGAGTTTTCAGAACTGCTCAAACAAAAGGAAGCTTCAACTCTGTTAGTTGAATGGACAGAACAGAAAGAAGTTTCACAGAATGCTTCTGTGTAGTTTTTATTTGAAGATATCCCTTTTTCCACTATAGACCCATTTAGCGCTCCGAATGTCCACTTGCAGTTTCTACAGAAAGAGTGTTCAGAACTGCTCAATCAAAGTAAGCTTCAAATTTGTTAGTTGAATGCGGAGAACAGAAAGAATTTTCACAGAATGCATCTGTGTTGTTTTCATCTGAAGACATCACTTTAACCAATATAGGCCCTTTCGCGGTCGGAATGTCAACTTGCAGTTTCTACAGAAAGAGTGTTTCAGAACTGCTCAATCAAAAGTCAGCTTCAACACTGTTAGTTGAATGGACAGACAGAAAGAAGTTTCACAGAATGCTTCTGTGAGATTTTATTTGGACATATTTCTTTTTCCACTATAGGCCCCTTAGCGCTCCGAATGTTCACCTGCAGTTTCTACAGAAATGGTGTTTCATAACTTCTCAATCAAAAGTAAGCTTCAACTCTGTTTCTTTAGTGCAGAGAACAGAAAGAAGTTTCACAGAATGCTTCTGTGTAGTTTTTATTTGAAGATATCCCTTTTTCCACTATAGGCCCTTTATCGCTTGGAATGTCGACTTGCAGTTTCTACAGAAAGAGAGTTTCACAAGTGCTCAATCAAAAGTAAGCTTGAACACTGTTAGTTGAATGGACAGAAGAGAAAGAAGTTTCACAGAATGCTTCTGTGTAGTTTTTATTTGAAGATATTACTTTTCCACTATTGGCCCCTAGCGCTCCTAATGTCCACTTGCAGTTTCTACAGAAAGAGTGTTTCAGAACTGCTCAATGAAAAGTACGCTTCAACTCTGTTAGTTGAGTGCACAGAACAGAAAGAAGTTTCACAGAATGCTTCTGTGTAATTTTTATTAGTAGATATCCCTTTTTCCACTATAGGCCCTTTAGTGCACGGATTGTCAACTTCCAGTTTCTACAGAAAGAGTACTTCAGAACTGCTCAATCGAAAGTAAGCTTCAACTCTGTTAGTTGAAAGGACAGAACAGAAAGAAGTTTCACTGAATGCTTCTGTGTAGTTTTTATTTGAAGATATTCCTTTTTCCACTGTAGGCCCCTTAGCGCTCCGAATGTCCACTTGCAGGTTCTGCAGAAAGAGTGTTTCAGAACTGCTCAATCAAAAGTAATTGTCAACTCTGTTAGTTGAATGCACAGAGCAGAAAGTAGTTTCACAGAATGCTTCTGTGTAGTTTTTATTTGAAGATATCTCTTTTTCCTCTATTGGCCCTTTAGTGCTCAGAATGTCAACTTGCAGTTTCTACCAAAAGAGTGTTTCAGAACTGCTCAAACAAAAGTAAGCTTCAACTCTGTTATTTGAATGGACAGAACAGAAAGAATTTTCACAGAATGCTTCTGTGTAGTTTTTATTTGAAGATATCCCTTTTTCCACTATAGACTCCTTAGCGCTCCGAATGTCCACTTTCAGTTTCTACAGAAAGAGTGTTTCAGAACTGCTCAATCAAAGTAAGCTTCAAATTTGTTAGTTGAATGCAGAGAACAGAAAGAATTTTCACAGAATGCATCTGTAGTTTTTATCTGAAGATATCACTTTAACCACTATAGGCCCTTTCGCGGTCGGAATGTCAACTTGCAGTTTCTACATAAAGAGTGTTTCAGAACTGCTGAATCAAAAGTCAGCTTCAACTCTGTTAGTTGAATGGACAGAATAGAAAGAGGTTTCACAGAATGCCTCTGTGTAGTTTTTATTTGAAGATATTCCTTTTTCCTCTATGTGCCCTTTAGCGCACGGAACATCCACGAGCAGTTTCTACAGAAAGAGTGTTTCAGAACTGCTCAATCAAAAGTAAGCTTCAAATTTGTTAGTTGAATGCGGAGAACGGAAAGAAGTTTCACAGAATGCTTCTGTGTATTTCTTATCTGAAGATATCCCTTTATTCACTGTAGGCCCTTTAGCGGTCGGAATGTCAAGTTGCAGTTTCCACAGAAGGAGTGTTTCATAACTGCTCAATCAAAAGTAAGCTTCAACTCTGTTAGTTGAATTTACAGAACCGAAAGAAATTTCACAGAATGCTTCTGTGTAGTTTTTATTTGGAGATATTACTTTTTCCACTATAGGCTCCTTAGTGCTCCGAATATCAACTTACAATTTCTACAGGAAGAGTGTTTCAGAACTGCTCATTCAAAAGTCAGCTTCAACTGTGTTAGTTGAATGGACAGAACAGAAAGAAGTTTCACAGAGCGCTTCTGTGTTGTTTTTATTTGAAGATATTCCTTTTTCCACTATAGGCCACTTAGCGGTCCGAATGTCCACTTGCAATTTCTACAGAAAGAGTGTTTCAGAACTGCTCATTCAAAAGTCAGCTTCAAATGTGTTAGTTGAATGGACAGAACTGAAAGAAGTTTCACAGAATGCTTCTGTGTAGTTTTCATTTGAAGATATCCCTTTTTACACTACAGGCCCTTTAGCACACAGAATGTCAACTTCCAGTTTCTACAGAAAGAGTGTTTCAGAACTGCTCAATCAAAAGTGAGCTTCAACTATGATAGTTGAAAGGACATAACAGAAAGAAGTTTCACTGAATGCTTCTGTGTTGTTTTTATTTGAAGACATTCCTTTTTCCACTGTAGGCCCCTTAGCGCTCCGTGTGTCCACTTGCAGTTTCTACAGAAAGAGTGTTTCAGAACTGCTCAATCAAAAGTAAGCTTCAACACTGTTAGTTGAATGCACAGAACAGAAAGATGTTCCACAGAATGCTTCTGTGTAGTCTTTATTTGGAGATACTACTTTTTATAGTATAGGATCCTTAGCGCTCGGAATGTCAACTTGCATTTTCTACAGAAAGAGTGTTTCAGAACTGCTCAATCAGAGGTGAGCTTCAACTCTGTTAGTTGAATGGACAGAACGGAAAGAAGTTTCACAGAACGCTTCTGTGTAGTTTTTATTTGAAGATATTTCTTTTTCCACTATAGGCCCCTTAGCGCTCCGAATGTTCACTTGCAGATTCTACAGAAAGAGTGTTTCAGAACTGCTCAATCAAATGTAACCTCCAACTCTGTTAGTTGAATGCACAGAACAGAAAGTATCTCAAAGAATGCTTCTGTGTAGTTTTTATCTGAAATATCCCTTTATCCACTATGGGCATTTAGCGGTCGGAATGTCAACTTGCAGTTTCTACAGAAAGAGTGTTTCAGAACTGCTCAATCAAAAGTCAGCTTCAACTCTGTTAGTTGAATGGACAGAACAGAAAGAAGTTTCACAGAATGCTTCTGAGTATTTTTCATATGAATGTATCTCTTTCTCCACTACAGTCCCTTTAGCACACGGAATCTCAACTTTCAGTTTCCACAGAAAGAGTGTTTCAGAACTGCTCAATCAAAAGTAAGCTTCAACTCGGATAGTTGAAAGACAGAACAGAAAGAAGTTTCACTGAATACTTCTGTGTAGTTTTTATTTGGAGATATTTCCTTTTCCACTACAGGCCCCTTAGGGCACCGAATATCCACTTGCAGTTTCTACAGAAAGGGTGTTTCAGAACTGCTCAATCAATAGTAACCTTCAACTCTGTTAGTTGAATGCACAGAACAGAAAGAAGTTTCACAGAATGCTTCTGTGTAGTTTTTATCTGAAATATCCCTTTATCCACTATGAGCCTTTAGCGGTCAGAATGTCAACTTGTAGTTTGTACAGAAAGAGTGTTTGAGAACTGCCCAATCAAAAGTGAGCTTCAACTCTGTTAGTTGAATTCACAGAACTGAAAGAGGTTTCGCAGAATGCTTCTGTGTTGTTTCTATTTGAAGATATCCCTTTTTAGACTTTAGGCTATTTAGCGCTCGAAATGTCAACTTGCAGTTTCTACAGAAAGAGTGTTTCACAACTGCTCAATCAAAAGTAAGCTTCAACTCTGTTAGTTGAATGCACAGTACAGAAAGAAGTTTCACAGAATGATTCTGTGTAGTTTTTATTTGAAGATATCTATTTTTACACTTTAGGCCTCTCAGTCCTTGAGATGTCAACTTGCAGTTTCTACAGAAAGAGTGTTTCAGAACTGCTCAATAAAAAGTAAGCTTCAACTCTGTTAGTTTAATGCACAGAACAGAAGGAAGTTTCACAGAATGCTTCTGTGTAGTTTTTATTTGATGATATCCCTTTTTCCACTACAGGCACTTTAGCATTCGGAATGTCAACTTTCAGTGTGTACTGAAAGAGTGTTTCAGAACTGCTCAATCAAAAGTAAACTTCAACTCTATTAGTTGAATGGACAGAAGAGAAAGAAGTTTTGCAGAATGCTTCTGTGTAATTTTTATTTGAAGATATTCCTTTTTCCACTATAGGCCCCTTAGCGCTCCGAATGTCCACTTGCAGTTTCTACAGAAAGGGTGTTTCAGAACTGGTCAATCAAAAGTAAGCTTCAACTCAGTTAGTTGAATGCACAGAACAGAAAGATGTTACACAGAATGCTTCTGTGTAGTTTTTATTTGAAGATATCCCTTTTTCCACTATAGGCCCTTTAGCGCACAGAATGTCAACTTCCAGTTTCTACAGAAAGAGTGTTTCAGTACTGCTCAATCAAAAGTAAGCTTCAACTCTGTTAGTTCAAAGGACAGAACAGAAAGAAGTTTCTCTGAATGCTTCCTTGTAGTTTTTATTTGAAGATATTCCTTTTTCCACTATAGGATGGTTTGCGCTCGGATTGTCCACTTGCAGTTTCTACAGAAAGAGTGTTTCGAACTGCTAAATCAAAAGTAAGCTTCAACTCTGTTAGTTGAATGGACAGAAGAGAAAGAAGTTTCACAGAATGCTTCTGTGTAGTTTTTATTTGAAGGTATTATTTTTCCACTACAGGCCCATTAGCGCTGCGAATGTCTACTTGCAGTTTCTACAGAAAGTGTGTTTCAGAGCTGCTCTATCAAAAGTCAGCTTCAAATCTGTTAGTTGAATGGACAGAAAAGAAGGAAGTTTCACAGAATACTTCTGTATTGTTTTATTTGAAGATAATCCTTTTTCCACTAGATGCCCCTCAGCGTTCAGAATTTCCACATGCAGTTTCTACAGAAAGAGTGATTCAGAACTGCTGAATCAAAAGTAAGCTTCAACCCTGTTAGCTGAATGGACAGAACAGAAAGATGTTTCACAGAATGCTTCTGTGTAGTTTTTATTTGAAGATATTCCTTTTTCCGCTATAGTCCCCTTAGTGCTCCGATTGTCCCCATGCAGTTTCTGGACAAAGAGTGTTTCAGAACTGCTCAATCAAAAGTAAGCTTCAAATCTGTTAGTTGAATGGACAGAACAGAAGGAAGTTTCACAGAATGCTTCTGTATAGTTTTATTTGAAGATATTGCTTTTTCCACTAGATGCCCCTCAGCGTTCAGAATGTCCACATGCAGTTTCTACAGAAAGAGTGATTCAGAAATGCTGAATCAAATGTAAGCTTCAACCCTGTTAGCTGAATGGACAGAACAGAAAGATGTTTCACAGAATGCTTCTGTGTAGTTTTTATTTGAAGATATTCCTTTTTCCGCTATAGTCCCCTTAGTGCTCCGATTGTCCCCATGCAGGTTCTGGACAAAGAGTGTTTCAGAACTGCTCAATCAAAAGTAAGCTTCAAATCTGTTAGTTGAATGCACAGAAGAGAAAGAAGTTTCACAGAGTAATTCTGTGTAGGTTTTATTTGAAGAGATCACTTTTTCCACTACGGGCCATTTAGCGCACAGAATGTCAACTTCCACTTTCTACAGAAAGAGTGTTTCAGAACTGCTCAATCAAAAGTAAGCTTGAACTCTGTTAGTTGAAAGGACAGAACAGAAAGAAGTTTCACTGAATGCTTCAGCGTAGTTTTCATTAGAAGAAATTCCTTTTTCCACAATAGGCCCCTTAGTGCTCCGAATGTCCACATGCAGTTTCTACAGAAAGAGAGTTTCAGAACTGCTCAATCAAAAGTAAGCTTCAAATCTGTTAGTTGAATGCTCAGAACAGAAAGGAGTTTCACTGAATGCTTCTCTGTAGTTTTTATTTGAAGATATCCCTTTTTCCACTATAGGAAATTTAGCGAGCGGAATATCAACTTCCAGTTTCTACAGAGAGAGTGTTTCAGAACTGCTCAATCGAAAGTAAGCTTCAACTCTGTTAGTTGAATGCACAGGACAGAAAGAAGTTTCACAGAATGCTTCTATGTAGTTTTTATTTGAAGATATTACTTTTTCCTCTATAGGCCGCTTAGCATTCAGAATGTCCACCTGCAGTTTCTACAGAAAGAGAGTTTCAGAACTGCTCAATCAAAAGTAAGCTTCAAAGCTGTTAGTTGAATGCACAGAACAGAAGGAAGTTTAACAGAATGCTTCTGTGTAGTTTTTATTTGGAGGTATTTCTTTTTCCACTATAGGCCCCTTAGCGCTACGAATGTCCACCTGCAGTTTCTACAGAAAGGGTGTTTCATAACTGCTCAATCAAAAGTAAGCTTCAACTCTGTTAGTTGAATGCAGAGAACAGAAAGAAGTTTCACAGAATGCTTCTCTGCAGTTTTTATTTGAAGATATCCCTTTTTCCACTATAGGCCCCTTAGCGCACGGCATGTCAACTTGCAGTTCCTATAGAAAGTGTGTTTCAGAACTGCTCAATCAAAAGTAAGTTTCAACTCTGGTAGTTGAAAGGACAGAACAGAAAAAAGTTTCACTGAATGCTTATGTGTAGTTTTATTTTAAGATATTCCTTTTTCCCAATTGGCCCCTTAGCGCTCCAAATGTCCACTTGCAGTTTCTACAGAAAGAGTGTTTCAGAACTGCTCAATCAAAAGTAAGCTTCCAGTCTGTTAGTTGAATGCACAGGACAGAAAGAAGTTTCACAGAATGCTTCTATGTAGTTATTATTTGGAGATATTACTTTTTCCTCTATAGGTTCCTTAGAGCTCGGGATGTCAACTTGCAGTTTCTACAGAAAGAGTGTTTCAGAGCTGCTCAGTCCAAAGTCAGCTTCAACTCTTTTAGTTGAATGCACAGAACAGAAATAACTTTCACAGAATGCTTCTTGTAGTTTTTATTTGAAGATATCCCTTTTTCCACACTAAACCGCTTAGTTCTCCGAATGTCCACTTGCAGTTTCTACAGAAAGAGTATTTCAGAACTGCTCAATCAAAAGTAAGCTTCAACTCTGTTAGTTGAATGCGCAGAAGAGAAAGAATTTTCACTGAATGCTTCTGTATAGTTTTTATCTGAAGATATCCTTTATCCACTAGAGGCCCTTTAGCGGTCGGAATGTCAACTTGGAGTTTCTACAGAAAGAGTGTTTCAGAACTGCCCAATCAAAAGTCAGTTTCAACTCTGCTACTTGAATTGACAGAACAGGAAGAAGTTTCACAGAATGCCTCTGTGTAGTTTTTATTTGAAGATATTAATTTTTCCACTCTAGGCCCCTTAGCGCTCCTAATGTCCACTTGCAGTTTCTACAGAAAGAGTGTTTCAGAACTGCTCAATCAATAGTAAGCTTCAACTTTGTTAGTTGAATGCACAGAACAGAAAGAAGTTTCACAGAATGCTTCTTGTAGTTTTTATTTGAAGATATCCCTTTTTCCACTATAGGCCCTTTAGCGCATGGAATGTCATCTTCCAATTTCTACAGAGAGAGTGTTTCAGAACTGCTCAATCAAATGTAATCTTCAACTCTGTGAGGTGAAAGGACAGAAGAGAAAGAAGTTTCACTGCATGTTTCTGTGTAGTTTTTATTTGAAGATATTACTTTTTCCACTATAGGCCCCTTAGCGTTCAGAATGTCCACTTGCAGTTTCTGCAGAAAGAGTGTTTCAGAACTGCTCAATCAAAAGTAAGCTTCAACTCTGTTAGTTGAATGCGCAGAAGAGAAAGAATTTTCACTGAATGCTTCTGTAAGTTTTTATCTGAAGATATCCTTTATCCACTAGGCCCTTTAGCGGTCGGAATGTCAACTTGGAGTTTCTACAGAAAGAGTGTTTCAGAACTGCCCAATCAAAAGTCAGTTTCAACTCTGCTACTTGAATTGACAGAACAGGAAGAAGTTTCACAGAATGCCTCTGTGTAGTTTTATTTGAAGATATTAATTTTTCCACTCTAGGCCCCTTAGCTCCTAATGTCCACTTGCAGTTTCTACAGAAAGAGTGTTTCAGAACTGCTCAATCAATAGTAAGCTTCAACTTTGTTAGTTGAATGCACAGAACAGAAAGAAGTTTCACAGAATGCTTCTTGTAGTTTTTATTTGAAGATATCCCTTTTTCCACTATAGGCCCTTTAGCGCATGGAATGTCATCTTCCAATTTATACAGAGAGAGTGTTTCAGAACTGCTCAATCAAATGTAATCTTCAACTCTGTGAGGTGAAAGGACAGAAGAGAAAGAAGTTTCACTGCATGTTTCTGTGTAGTTTTTATTTGAAGATATTACTTTTTCCACTATAAGGCCTTTAGCTCTGAATGTCCACTTGCAGTTTCTACAGAAAGAGTGTTTCAGAACTGCTCAATCAAAAGTAAGCTTCAACTCTGTTATTTGAATGCACAGAACAGAAAGAATTTTCACAGAATGCTACTGTGTAGCTTTTATCTGAAGATATTCCTTCATCTACTATAAGCCCTTTAGCAGTCGGCATGCCAACTTGCAGTTTCTACAGAAAGAGTGTTTCAGAACTGCTCAATCAAAAGTCAGCTTCAACTCTGTTACTTGATTGGACAGAACAGAAAGAAGTTTCACAGAATGCCTCTGTGTAGTTTTTATTTGAAGATATTCCTTTTCCAATATAGGCTCCTTAGTGCTCCGAATGTCCACTTGCAGTTTCTACAGAAAGAGTGTTTCCGAACTGCTCAATGAAACGTAAGCTTCAACTCTGTTGTTTGAATGCAGAGAAGAGAAAGTAGTTTCAACAGAAGGATTCTGTGTAGTTTTTTATTTGGAGATATTACTTTTCCACTATAGGCCCCTTAGAGCTCTGAATGTCCACTTGAAGTTTCTACAGAAGAGTGTTTCAGAAACTGCTCAATCAAAAGTAAGCTTCAACTCTGGTTAGCTGAATGCAAGACGAACAGGAAGAAGTTTTCAGAAAGAATGCTTCTGTGTAGTTTTATTTGAAGATATTCCTTTTTCTACTAAAGCCCCCTTAGCACTCAGAATGTCCACTTGCAGTTTCTACAGAAAGAATGTTTCAGAACTGCTCAATGAAATGTAAGCTTCCACTCTGTTACTTGAATGCACAGAATAGAAAGTAGTTTCACAGAATGCTTTCTGTGTAGTTTTTATTTGGAGATATTTCTTTTTCCACTATAGGCCCTTATCGCTAAAATGTCCACTTGAAGATTCAATAGAAAGAGTGTTTCAGAACTGCTCAATCAAAAGTAAGCTTAAACTCTGTTATTGAATGCACAGAACAGAAGGAACTTTCACAGAATGCTTCTGTGTAGTTTTTATTTTAAGATATTCTTTTTTCCACCTATAGGCCATTAGCGCTCGGAATATCAAATTGCCAGTATCTACAGCAACAGTGGTTTCAGAACTGCTCAACCAAAAGTAAGCTTCAACTCTGTTAGTTGAATGCACAGAACAGGAAAGTAGTTTCACAGAATGCTTCTGTGTAGTTTTTAATTGGAGATATTCTTTTTCCACTCTAGGCCACTTAGCGCTCTGAATGTCCACGTGCAATTTCTACAGAAAGAATGTTTCAGAACTGCTCAATCAAAAGCAAGCTTCAACTCTCTTGTTGAATGCACAGAACAGAAAGAATGTCACAGAATGCTTCTGTGTAGTTTTATTGGAGATATTCCATTTTCCACTAGAGGCCCCTTAGCGCTCCGAATGTCAACTTACAGTTTCTACAGAAAGAGTGTTTCAGAACTGCTCAATCAAAAGTAAGCTTCAACTCTCTCAGTTGAATGCAGAGAACTGAAAGAAAGTTTCACAGAAGGCTTCTGTGTAGTTTTCAAATGCAGATGTTACTTTCTCACTAAAGCACCTTAGTGCTCTGAAATGTCCACTTGCCAGTTCTACAGAAAGAGTGTTTCAGAACTGCTCATCAAAAGTAAGCTTCAACTCTGTTAGTTGAATTCACAGAACAGAAGGAAGTTTAAAGAATGCTTCTGTGTGTTTTTATTTTATGATATTCTTTTTCCACTATAGGCCCCTTAGCCTCGGAATGTCAACTTTCATTTTCTACAGATAGAGTGTTTCAGAACTGCTCCACCAAATGTAACCTCAACTCTGTTAGTTGAATGCACAGAACCAGAAAGAGGTTTCACAGAATGCTTCTGTGTAGTTTTTATTTGGAGATATTCCTTTTCCACTATAGGCCCTTTGCGCTCGACTGTCAACTTGCAGTTTCTACAGAAAGAGTATTTCAGAACTGCTCAATGAAAAGTAAGCTTCAACTCTGTTAGTTGAATGCAGAGAACAGAAAGAAGTTTCACAGAATGCTTCTGTGTATTTTTATTTGGAAGATATTACTTTTTCCACTATAGGCCCTTAGAGCTCTGAATGTCCACTTGAAGTTTCTACAGAAAGAGTGTTTCAGAACTGCTCAATCAAAAGTAAGCTTCAACTCTGTTAGTTGATTCACAGAACTGAAAGAAGTTTTATAGAATACTTTGGTGTAGTTTTTATTTTAATATATTCCTTTTTCCACTATAGGCCCCTTAGCGCTCTGAATGTCCACTTGCAGTTTCTACAGAAAGAGTGTTTCAGAACTGCTCAACCAAAATTAAGCTTCAACTCTGTTAGTTGAATGCACAGAACAGAAAGAAGTTTCACAGACTGCATCTGTATTAGTTTTTATTTGGAGATATTACTTTTTCCACTATTGTCCCGTTAGCGCTCTGATTGACCACTTGCAGTCTCTAAAGAAATAGTGTTTCAGAACTGCTCAATCAAAAGTGAGCATCAACTCTGTTAGTTGAATGCACAGAACAGGAAAGAAGTTTCTCATTATGCTTCTGTGTAGTTTTTATTGAAGATATTCCTTCTTCCACTGTAGTTCCTTTAGCGCTCCGAATGTCCACTTGCAGTTTCTACAGAAAGCGTGTTTCAGAACTGCTCAAGAAAAGTAAGCTCAACTCTTTTAGTTGAAGCACAGAACAGAAGGAAGTTTCACAGAATGCTTCTGTGTAGTTTTTATTTTAAGATATTCTTTTTTCCACTGCAGGCCCCTTTGCGCTCGGAATGTACCCTTGCAATTTCTAACAGGAAGAGTGTCTCAGAACTGCTCAACCAAAAGTAAGCTTCAACTCTGTTAGTTGAATGCACAGAACAGAAAGAAGTTTCAGAGAATGCTTCTGGGTAGGTTTTATTTGGAGATATTCCTTTTTCCAATATAGGCCCCTTAGCGCTCCAAATGTGCATTTGCAATTTCTTCAGAAAGACTGTTTCAGAACTGCTCAATCAAAAGCAAGCTTCAAACTCTCTAGTTGAATGCACAGAACAGAAAGAAGTTTCACAGAAGCTTCTGTGTAGTTTTTATTTGAAGATATTTCGTTTCTACTATAGGCCCCTTAGCGCTCAGAAGTCCACTGCAGTTTCTACAGAAAGAGTGTTTCAGAACTGCTCAATCAAAAGTAAGCTTAAGTCGTTAGTTGAATGCATAGAACAGAAAGAAGTTTCACAGAATGCTTCTGTGTAGTTTTTTTTGGAGATATTACTTTTTCCACTATAGGCCTCTTAGCGCTACGAATGTCCACTGCAGTTTCTACCAGAAAGAATGCTGCAGAACTGCTCAATCAAAAGAAAACCTTCAATCACTGTTAGTTGAATGCAGAGAACAGAAAGGAGTTTCACAGAAGGATTCTGTGTAGTTTTATTTGGAATATTTCCTTTTCCACTATCAGGCCCCTTTAGTGCTCTGAATGTTCCACTCTTCAGGTTTCGTACAGAAAGAGTGTAATTAGAACTGTCCTCAATCCAAAAAAGTAAGCTTCAACTCTGTTAGTTGAATGCAACAGAACCAGAAAGTAGTTTCACAGAATGCTTCCGTGTAGTTTTAATTTCAAGATATTCCTTTTTCTACTATAGGGCCCTTAGGACTTCAGAAATGTCCACTTTGCAGTTTCTACAGAAAGAGTGTTTCAGAACACTGCTCAATAAACAGTAGGCTTCAACTCTGTTAGTTGAATACACAGAACAGAAAGTAGTTTCACAGAATGCTTCTGTGCAGTTTTTATTTGGAGTATACCTTTTTGCGCTATAGGCCCCTTAGTGCTCCGAATGTCCAATGCAGTTTCCACAGAAAGAGTGTTTCAGAACTGTTCCAATCAACCAGTAAGCTTCAACTCCTGTTAGATGAGTGCCCAGAATAGAAAGAAAGAAGGTTTCAAAAGAATGCTTCCAGTGTAGTTTTATTTGTAGATATTCCTTTTTCCACTATAGGCCCCTTAGCGCTCGATTCCACTTTCATTTTCTACGAAAGAGTGTTTCAGAACTGCTCAATAAGTAACTCAATCTTTAGTTGAATGCACAGAACAGAAAGATTCAAAGAATAATTTCTGTGTATTTTAATTTGGAGATTATTCCTTTTTGCAACTCTAGGCCACTTTGTTGCTCGCTTAAGTGTCCACCTTGCAGTTTCCTACAGAAAGAGTTGTTTCTTAGGAAAACTGTTCCACTCCAAAGTCAAAGGCTTCAACTCTGTTAGTTGAATGCCCCAGAAATAGTAAAGGAATTTCACAGAAAACTTCTGTGTAGTTTTTATTTGGGAGATATTCCTTTTTCCACTATAGGCCCCTTAGCGCTCCGAATTGTCCACTTGCAGTTTCTACAGAAAGAGTGTTTTTAGAACTACTCAATCAAATAGTAAGCTTGAACGCTGGTTTAGGTTGTATAAGGCACAGAAACAAGAAAGAGAGTTTTGATAGAATACTTCTGTGTAGTTTTTTATTTTTAATATATTCCTTTTTCCCCCTATACGCCCTTAGCGCTCGGAAATGTCAACTTTGCAGTTTCTACAGAAAGAGTGTTCAGAACTGCTCAAGCAAAAGTAAGCTTCAACTCTGTTAGTTGAATGCACAGAACAGAAAGAAGTTTCACAGAATGCTGCGTAGTGTAGTTTTTATTTGGAGATATTCCTTTTTCCACTATAGGCCCTTAGCGCTCGAAATTCCACTTGCAGTTTCTACAGAAAGTGTGTTTCAGAACTGCTCAATCAAAAGTAAGCTTCACTCTGTTAGTTGAATGCACAGAACAGAAAGAGTTTCACAGAATGGTTCTGTGTTTTTTTATTGGAGATATTCTTTTCAACTATATAGCCCTTTGCGTCGGAATGTCAATTGCAGTTTCAAGATAGAAGAGTGTTTCAACTTTTTCACTATCAAGAAATGTTTTTCTAATCGTCTTTAGTTAATGCACGAACAGAAAAGTTTAAAGATGCTTCTGTGTGTTTTATTTATGATATTCTTTTTTCCACTATAGGCCCCTTTGCCGAATGTCAAACGCATTTTAAGAACGGTGTTTCAGAACTGTCAACCAATTGTAAGCTGAACTCTGTTAGTTGAATCACAGAAAGAAAGAGGTTACAGAAGCTTCTTGTATTTTTAATTGGAGTTATTCTTTTTCCACTTAGGCCCTTTGCGCCCGACTGTCCAACTGCACTTTCTACGAAAGGGTTTCAACTGCTCATCAAAAGTAAGCATCAACTGTGTGAGTTTAATGCACAGAAGAGGAAGAATTTCACAGGAATCGCCTTCTGTGTAGTTTTTTATGGAGATAATTCCTTTTTCCACTATATAGCCCCTTAGTGCTCTAAGAATGTCCAATTGCAGTTTCTACAAAGAGTGTTTCAGAACTGCTCAATGAAAAGTAAGGTTCAAATCTGTTGGTTGAATGCACAGAACAGAAAGAAGTTTCACAGAATGCTTCTGTTTAGTTTTTAATTGGAGATATTAATTTTTCCAATATAGGCCCCTTAGCGCTCTGAGTGTCCACTAGCAGTTTCTACAGAAAGAGAGTTTCAGAACTGCTCAATGAAGTGTAAGCTTCAACTCTGTTAGTTGAATGCACAGAAGAGAAAGAAGTTTAACAAAATGCTTCTGTGTAGTTTTTATTTTAAGATAACACTTTTCCACTATAGGCCCCTTATCCTTCGGAATGTCAACTTGCAGTATCTACAGAAAGAGTGATTCAGAACTGCTCAATCAAAAGAAAGCTTCAACTCTGTTAGTTGAATGCACAGAACAGAAAGAAGTTTCACAGAATGCTTCTGTGTAGTTTTTACTTGAAGATATTCCTTTTTCTACTATAGCTCCTTTAGCGCTCAGAATGTCCACTTGCAGTTTCTACAGAAAGAGTGTTTCAGAACTGCTCAATGAACTAAGCTTCAACTCTGTTCGTTGAATGCACAGAACAGAAAGAAGTTTCACAGAATGCTTCTGTATAGTTTTAATTGGGAGATATTACTTTGTTCACTATAGGCCCCTTAGCGCTAGGAATGTCCACTTGCAGTGTCTGAAGAAAGAGCGTTTCAGAAGTGCTCAAGCAAAAGTAAGCTTCAGCTCTGTTAGTTGAATGCACGGAAGAGAAAGAAGTTTCTCAGAATGCTTCCGTGTAGTTTTTATTTGGAGATATTCCTTTTTCCACTATAGGCCCCTTAGCGCTCGAATGTACACTTGCAGTTTCTACAGAAAGAGTGTTTCAGAACTGCTGAATCAAAAGTAAGCTTCAACTCTGTTAGTTGAATGCACAGAACAGAAAGAAGTTTCACAGAATGCATCTGTGTAGTTTTTATTTGTAGATATTCCTTTTTCCACTATATGCCCCTTAGCGCTCGGAATGTCCACTTGCAGTTTCTACAGAAAGAGTGTTTCAGAACTGCTCAATCAAAAGTAAGCTTCAACTCTGTTAGTTGAATGCACAGAACAGAAAGAAGTTTCACAGAAT
Organism: Nomascus leucogenys; assembly: GCF_006542625.1. NCBI lineage: Eukaryota > Metazoa > Chordata > Mammalia > Primates > Hylobatidae > Nomascus > Nomascus leucogenys. The sequence continues at coordinate 36,670 of NW_022096017.1, read as the reverse complement.
GCTACTGTGTAGGTTTTATTTGAAGATATTCCTTAATCCACTGTAGGCGCATTAGCGCTTCCAATGTCCACTTGCAGTTTCTACAGAAAGAGTGTATCAGAACTGCTCAATCAAAAGCAAGCTTCAACTGCGTTAGTTGAATGCACACAACAGAAGGAAGTTTAACAGAATGCTTCTGTGTAGTTTTTATTTTAAGATATTCTCTTTTCCAATATAGACCATTAGCGTACGAAATGTCAACTTGCAGTTTCTACGGAAAGAGTGTTTCAGAACTGCTCAAACAAAAGTAAGCCTCAACTCTGTTAGTTGAATGCACAGAACACAAGGAAGTTTCTCAGAATGCTTCTGTGTAGTTTTTATTTGGGGATATTACTTTTTCCACTATGGGTACCTTAGTGCTCTGAATGTCCACTTGCAGTTTCCACAGAAAGAGTGTTTCAGAACTGCGCAATCAAAAGAAAGCTTCAACTCTGTTAGTTGAATGCACAGAATAGAAAGAAGTTTCACAGAATGCTTCTGTATAGTTTTTATTTGAAGACATTCCTTTTTCTATTGTAGCCCCCTTAGCGCTCAAAATGTCCACTTGCAGTTTATACACAAAGAGTATTTCAGAACTGCTCAATCAGAAGTAAGATTCAACTCTGTTGGTTGAATGCACAGAACAGAAGGAAGTTTCACAGAATTCTTCTGTGTAGTTTTTTTTTGAAGATATTCCTTTTTCCACTGCAGGCCCGTTAGCGCTCCGAATCTCTACTTGCAGTTTATACAGAAAGAGTGTTTCAGAACTGCTCAATCAAAAGTAAGCTTCCACTCTGTTAGCTGAATGCACGGAACAGAAGGAAGTTTCACAGAATGCTTCTGTGTAGTTTTTATTTTAAGATATAATTTTTTCCACTATAGGCCCATTAGCGCTCGGAGTGTCAACTTGCAATTTCTACAGAAAGAGTGTTTCAGAACTGCTCAACCAAAAGTAAGCTTCAACTCTCTTAGTTGAATGCACAGAACAGAAAGAAGTTTCACAGAATGCTTCTGTGCAGTTTTTATTTGGAGATATTCCTTTTTCCACTCTAGGCCCCTCAGAGCTACCAATGTCCACTTGCAGTTTCTGGACAAAGAGTGTTTCAGAACTGCTTAATCAAATTAAGCTTCAACTCTGTTAGTTGAATGCACAGAACAGAAGGAAGTTTCACAGAATGCTTCTGTGTAGTTTTTATTTTAAGTTATTCTTTTATGCACTCTAGGCCCTTAGCGCTCGGATTGTCAATTTGCAGTTTATACAGAAAGAGTATTTCAGAACTGCTCAACCAAACGTAAGCTTCAACACTGTTAGCTGAATGCAGAGAAGAGAAAGAAGTTTCACAGAAGGCTTCTGTGTCGTTTTTAATTGGAGATATTTCTTTTTCCACTATTGGCCCTTAGTGCTCTAAATGTCCACTTGCAGTATCTATATAAAGAGTGTTTCAGAACTGCTCAATCAAAAGTAAGCTTCAACTCTGTTAGTTGACTGCACAGAACAGAAAGTTTTCAGAAATGCTTTGTTAGTTTATGTTGGAATTTTTTCAGTATAGGCCCTTATGTCTGAATGTCCATTGCTTTTTACAGAAAGTGTAGAATTCCAATCAAATGTAGCTTCAACACTGTTAGTTGATGCACAGAACAGAAAGTAGTTTAAAAGAATGCTTCTTGTGTAGTTTTTATTTTGGAGATATCCTTTTTTCCATATAGGCCCATTAGCGCTCCGAAGTCAAATGGGTTTCACAGGAAAGTGTTCGGAACTGCTAATCAAAAAGGTGCAATCTGTTAGTTACTGCACAGAAGAAGTGAGTTCACAGAATTCTGTGTAGTTTTTATTTCAGTTATTATTTTTTCACTATAGGCCCCGTGCTCTCGGAATATAACTTGCAGTTTCTATAGAAGAGTGTTTCAGAACTGTAACAAGTAACTTCAATCTGTTAGTGAATGCAGAGAACAAAAGTATTTTAACAGAATCCTTTGTGTATTGTTTTAATTTTGAAATTGCTTTTAACATGGGTTAGTGTCACTTGCATTTTCCCAGAAAGAGTCTAGACTGCTCATAATGAAATAGTTCATTGTTAGTTTGAATGCAGAGAAAAAAGAAGTTTCAACAGAAGGTTTCTGTGTGTTTTATTTGGAGATATTACTTTTCCACTAAGGGTCTTAAGTCGGAATGTCAACTAGTTTCCACAGAAGAGGTTTCAGATGCTCAATCAAAGTAGCTTAGCTCTGTTAGTTGATGCAAGAACAGAAAAATTTTTCAGATCTTCTGTGTATTTTTTTTTTTGAAGATTACTTTTCCACAGTAGGTGCTTTGCTCGATGATCCATTGCCAGTTTTACAGAAAGAGGTGGTTCAGAAACTCCTGATAAAAGTTCCTGTTAGTTTATTAATTTGGAGTTATTCCTTTTCCACCTAAGCCCCATCGCTCCGAATGTCCACTTGCAGTTTCCACAGAAAGAGTGGTTTTCAGAACTGCTCAATCAGAAGTAAGACTTCAACTCCGTTAGTTGAATTGCAGAGAAGAGAAAGTGGTTTCACAGAAGGCTTTCTTGTTTAAGTTTTCCTTTGGAGATATTACGTTTTCCACTATAGGCGCCCTTATTTCTCTGAATGTCCACTTGCAGTTTCTACAGAAAGAGTGTTTCAGAACTGTTCAATAAAAGGTAAGCCTTCAAGTCTGTTAGTTGGAATGCACAGAACAGAAGAAGTTTCAAGAATGCTTCTGTGTAGTTTTTAATAACGAGATATTGCATTTTCCACTACAGACCCTTACGGCTCGAATGTCCACTGGAAGTTTCTTCGAAAAGAGTGCTTCAGAAAGTGCTCAATCAAAGTAAAGCTTAAAATCTGCTAGTGGAATGCACAGAACCGAAGGAAGTTCACAAGAATGCTTCTGTGTAGTTTTTTATTTATAGATATGTCTTTTTTTACTATAGGCCCTTAGCCTCGGGAACATCAACTAGCAGTTTCTAACAGAAAGAGTGGTCTCTGAACTGCTCAACCAAAAGTAAGCTTCAACTCTGTTAGTTGAATGCAGAGAAGAGAAAGTTGTTTCACAGAAGGCTTCTGTGTAGTTTTTTCTTTGGAGATATTACGTTTTCCACTATAAGGCCCTTATTTCCTCTGAATGTCCCATTGCAGTTTCTACGAAAGAGTGTTTCAGAACTGTTCAATCAAAAGTAAGGCTTCCACTCTTTTGTTGAATGCACACAACAGAAAGAAGATTCACAGAATTCTTCTGTGTAGTTTTTATTGAAATATTCCTTTTCTACTATGGCCCTTAGCGCTCAGATTTCTACTTGCAGTTCTACAGAAAGAGTTTTCAGAACTGCTCAATAAAAGGTAAGCTTCAGTCTGTTAGTTGAATGCAGAGAACAGAAAGAAGTTTCACAGAATGCTTCTGTGTATTTTTATTTGGGGATATTCTTTTTCCACTATAGGCCCTTACCCTCCAATTCCACTTGCAGTTTCTACAGAAAGAGTGTTTCAGAACTGCTCAATCAAAAGAAGCTTCAACTTGTGTGTTGAATGCACAGAACAGAAAGAAGGTTTCACAGAATGCTTCTGTGTAGTTTTTATTTTAAGATATTCCTTTTTCCTCTATTGGCCTTAGCGCTCAGATGTCAACATGCAGTTCTTCAGAAAGAGTTTTTCAGTACTGCTCACCAAAAGTAAGCTTCAGCTCTGTTAGTTGAATGCAAAGAACAGAAATTAGTTTCACAGAATGCTTCTGTGTAGTTTTTTTATTTGGAAGATATTAAGTTCTTACACTGTACGCCCTTAGCGGTCCGATTGTCCACTTGCAGTTTCTACAGAAAGAGTATTTCAGAACTGCTCAACCGAAAGAAGCTTCACACTGTTTAGTTGAATGCAAAGAATAGAAAGAAATTCAACAGTAATGCTTCTGTGTAGTTTTTATTTGGAGACATTCAATTTTTCCCACTATAGGCCGCTTAGTGCTCCGAATGTCCCCTTGCGTTTCCACAGAAAGAGATTTTTAGAACTGCTCAATGAAAAGTAAGCATCAACTCCGTTGGTTGAATGCACAGAACAGAAAGAAGTTTCACAGAATGCTTCTGCGTGTTTTTATTTGAGGATATTCCTTTTTCCACTTAGGCCCCGGACACGATTCCACTTGCAATTTCTAAGGTAAGAGTGTTTTCAGATGCTCAGTCAAATAAGCTTCAACTCTGTTAGTTGAATCACAGACAGAAAAGAATTTCACGAATGCTTCTGTGTAGTTTTTTTTGAAGATATCCCTTTTTCTACTATAGCCCTTTAGCGCACGGAATGTCATCTTCCATTTCTACAGAAGAGTGTTTGAGAACTGCAGAATCAAAGTAAGCTTCAACTCTATTGTTGAAGGGACAGAACAGAAAGAAGTTTCACTGAATGCTTCTGTGTAGTTTTTCTATTGATATATTCCTTTTCCACTATAGGACCTTAGCGCTCCGAATGTCCACCTGCAGTTTCTACAGAAAGAGTGTTTCAAGAACTGCTCAATCAAAAAGTAAGCTTCAACCCTGTTAGTTGAATGCACAGAACAGAAAGTTTTCACAGAATGCTTCTGTTATTTTATTTGGAGATATTACTTTTTCCACTATAGCCTCCTTAGCGTCGGAATGTCAACTTGCAGTTTCTACAGAAAGTGTGTTTTAGAACTGCTCAATCAAAAGTCTGCTTCAACTCCGTTAGTTGAAGGACAGAACAGAAAAAGTTTCACAGAATGCTTCTGTGTAGTTTTTATTTGAATATATTCCTTTTTCCACTATAGGACCCTTAGCGTTCCGAATTCCACCTGCAGTTTCTACAGAAAGAGAGTTTCAGAACTGCTCAATCAAAGTAAGCTTCAACCCTGTTAGTTGAATGCACAGAACAGAAAGAAGTTTCACAGAATGCTTCTGTGTAGTTTTGTTTGAAGATATTCCTTTTCTACTACCGCCCCCCATAGCGCTCAAGATTGTCCATTTGCCAGTTTCTACTGAACAGAGTCTTTCAGAACTACTCAACTTCAAAAGTAAGCTTCAACTCTGTTATTGAATGCACAGAACAGAAAGGTGTTTCACAGAATGCAATCTCTGTAGTTTTTATTTTACGATATTCCTTTTTCCACTATAGGCCCCTTAGTGCTCCGGATGTCAAATTTCAGTTCCTACAGAAAGTGTGTTTCAGAACTAGTCAACCAAAAGTAAGCTTCAGCTATGTTAGTTGAATGCACAGAACAGTAAGAAGGTTCACAGAATGCCTGTGTAGTTTTTATTTGGAGATATTCCTTTTTCCACTATAGGCCCCTTATTGCTCCGAATGTCCACTTGCAGTTTCTAAAGAAAGAGTGTTTTCAGAACTGTTCAATGAAAAAAAGTTACTCTGTTAATTGAAATGCAGACAACAAAAAGGAGTTTCACAGAAGGCTTCTGGGTAGTTTTTTAATTTGAGATATTACTTTTTCTAACTGTACTGCCCCTTAGTGCTCTGAATGTCCACTTGCAGTTTCTGCAGAAAGAGTGTTTCAGAACTGCTTCAATGAAATGTGAAGCTTCATCCTCTGTTAGTTGAATGCAGAGAACAGAAAGAATTTTCACAGAAGGCTTCTGTGTAGTTTTTATTAGGACATATACTTTTTCTACTATAGCCCTTAGCCCTCAGAATGTCCACTTGCTGATTCTACATAACGGGTGTTTCAGAACTGCTCAACTAAAAGTACGCTTCAACTCTGTTATTTGAATGCACAGAACAGAAGAAGTTTCACAGAATGCTTCTGTGTAGTTTTTGATTGGAAGATATTAATTTTTCCTCAATACGCCCCTTGGCGCTCTGAATGTCCACTTGCAATTTCTACAGAAAGAGTGTTTCAGAAACTGGTCAATCAAAAGTAAGCTTCAACTCTTTTTAGTTTAGTGCACAGAACAGAAAGATGTTTCACAGAATGCTTCTATAGTAGTTTTTATTTTTAGATATTTCCTTTCTCCACTTTAGGCCCCTTTGTGCTCCGGATGTCAACATTCAGTTTCTACAGAAAGTGTTTTTTCAGAACTATTCAATCAAAAGTAAGCTTCAGCTATGTTAGTTGAATGCAGAGAACAGTAGGAAGTTTCACAGAATGCCTCTGTGTAGATTTTATTTGGAGATATTCCTTTTTCCACTATAGGCCCCTTATCGCTCCGAATGTCCACTTGCTGTTTCCTACAGCAAGAGTGTTTCAGAACTGCTCAATGAAAAGAAAGGTTCAACTCTGTTAATTGAATGCAGACAACAGAAAGAAGTTTCACAGAAGGCTTCTGGGTAGTTTTTATTTGGAGATATTACTTTTTCTACTGTAGGCCCCTTAGTGCTCTGAATGTCCACCTGCAGTTTCTACAGAAGAGTGTTTCAGAACTGCTCAATCAAAAGTAAGCTTCAACTCTGTTAGTTGAATGCACAGAACAGAACGAAGTTTCACAGAATGCTTTTGTGTAGTTTTTAAATGAAGATATTCCTCTTTCTACTATAGCCTCATAAGCGCTCAGAAAGTCCACTTGCAGTTTCTACAGAAAGAGTGTTCAGAACTGCTCAATCAAAAGTAAGCTTTAACAGTGTTAGTTGAATGCACAGAACAGAAAGTTGTTTCACAGAATGCTTCTGTGTAGTTTTTACTTGGAGATACTACTTTTTTGTACTATAGGCCCCTTCTCGCTCTGAATGTCCACTTGCAGTTTCTACAGAAAGAGTGTTTCAGAACTGCTCAATGAAAAGTGAGCTTCAACTCTGTTAGTTGAATGCAGAGAACAGAAAGAATTTTCACAGAAGGATTCTGTGTAGTTTTATTAGGACATATTCCTTTTCTACTATAGGCCCCTAGCCCTCAGACTGTCCACTTGCTGATTTTACATAACGGGTGTTTCAGAACTGCTCAATCAAAAAGTAGGCTTCAACTCTGTTAGTTGAATGCACAGAACAGAAAGAAGTTTCACAGAATGCTTCTGTGTAGTTTTTGATTGGGGATATTAATTTTTCCTCAATACGCCCCTCGGCGCTCTGAATGTCCACTTGCAATTTCTACCGAAAGAGTGTTTCAGAACTGGTCTATCAAAAGTAAGCTTCAAACTCTTTTAGTTTAGTGCACAGAACAGAAAGAGGTTTCACAGAATGCTTCTATGTAATTTTTATTTTAAGATATTTCCTTTCTCACTATAGACCCCTTAGCGCTAGTAATGTCAACTTGCAGTTTCTACAGAAAGAGGGATTCGGAACTGCTCATTCCAAAAGCAAGCTTCAACTCTGTTAGTTGAATGCACAGAACAGAAAGAAGTTTCACAGAATGCGTCTGTGTAGTTTTTATTTGAAGATATTCCTTTTTCCACTATAGGCCCATTAGCGCTCCGAATATCACTTGCAGTTTCTACAGAAAGAGTGTTTCAGAACTGCTCAATCAAAATTAAGCTTCAACAGTGTTAGTTGAATGCACAGAACAGAAGGTTGTTCACAGAATGCTTCTGTGTAGTTTTTACTTGGAGATACCACTTTTTGAACTATAGGCCCCTTCTCGCTGTGAATGTCCACTTGCAGTTTCCTACAGAAAGAGTGTTTCAGAACTGCTCAATGAAAAGTGAGCTTCAAATCTGTTAGTTGAATGCAGAGAACAGAAAGAATTTTCACAGAAGGATTCTGTGTAGTTTTATTAGGACATATTACTTTTTCTACTATATGCCCTTAGCCCTCAGAATGTCCACTTGCTGTTTCTACATAACGAGTGTTTCAGAACTGCTCAATCAAAAGTAAGCTTCAACTCTGTTAGTTGAATGCACAGAACAGAAAGAAGTTTCACAGAATGCTTCTGTGTAGTTTTTGATTGGAGATATTAATTTTTCCTCAATACGCCCCTTGGCGCTCTGAATGTCCACTTGCAATTTCTACAGAAAGAGTGTTTCAGAACTGTTCTATCAAAAGTAAGCTTCAACTCTTTTAGTTTAGTGCACAGAACAGAAAGAAGTTTCACAGAATGCTTCTGTGTAGTTTTTATTTTAACATATTCCTTTCTCCACTATTGACCCTTAGTGCTAGGAATGTCAACTTGCAGTTTCTACAGAAAGAGGGATTCGGAACTGCTCATTCAAAAGTAAGCTTCAACTCTGTTAGTTGAATGCACAGAACAGAAAGAAGTTTCACAGAATGCTTCTGTGTAGTTTTTATTTGAAGATATTCCTTTTTCCACTATAGGCCAATTAGCGCTCCGAATGTCCACTTGCAGTTTCTACAGAAAGAGTGTTTCAGAACTGCTCAGTGAAAAGAAAGGTTCAGCTCTGTTAATTGAATGCAGAGAACAGAAAGACGTTTCAGGGAAGAATTCTGTGTAGTTTTTATTTTGAGATATTACTTTTTCCCTACAGGACACATAGTGCTGTGAATGTCCAATTGCAGTTTCTACAGAAAGAGTGTTTCAGAAGTGCTCAATCAAAGCAAGCTTCAAACTTTTAGTTGAATGCACAGAACTGGAAGAAGTTTCACAGAATGCTTCTGTGTAGTTTTTATTTTAAGATTTCTTTTTCCACTAAATGCCCTTAGCGCTCGGAATGTCAACTGTAATTTCTACAGAAAGAGAGTTTCAGAATGCTCAACAAAAGTAAGCTTTAAATCTGTTAGTGAATGCACAGAAAAAAGAAGTTTCACAGAATGCTTCTTTTTAGTTTTTGATTGGAGATGTTAATTTTTCCACTATAGGCCCCTTGGCGCTCCGATGTCCACCTGCAGTTTCTACAGAAAGAGTTTTTCAGACCAGCTCAATCAAAAGTAAGTTTCAACTCTGTTAGTTGAATGTACAGAACAGAAAGAAGTTACACAGAATGCTTCTGTGTATTTTTATTTGGAGATATTCTTTTTCCATCATAGGCCCCTTAGCGCTCGAAATGTCAAATTGCAGTTTCTACAGAAAGCGTGTTTCTGAACTGCTCAACCAAAAGTAAGCTTCAACTATGTTACTTTTATGCAGAGAACAGAAAGAAGTTTCATAGAATGCTTCTGTGTTGTATTTCTTTGGAGATATTCCTTTTCCCACTGTAAAGCCCTTAGCACTTCCGAATATCCACATGCAGTTACTACCAGAAAGAGAGTTTCAGAACTGCTCAATCAAAAGTAAGCTTCAACTCTGTTAGTTGAATGCAGGGAAAAGAAGGGAAGTTTCACAGAATGCTTCTGTGTAGTTTATTTTTGAGATATTCCTTTTTTCCAGTGTAGGACCCTTAGTGCTCACAATGTCCACTTGCAGTTTATACAGAAAGAGTGTTTCAGAACTGCTCAATCAAAAGCAAGTTTCAAACTCTTTTGTTGAATGCACAGAACAGAAAGAAGTTTCCACAGAATGCTTCCGTGTATTTTTATTTGGCGATGTTGCTTTTTCCATTGATAGGACCCTTAGCGCTCCGAATGTCCACTTGCAGTTTCCAGATAAAGAGTGTTTCAGAACTGCTCAATCAAAAGCAAGCTTCAACTCTGTTAGTTGAATTCACAGAACAGAAACAGGTTTCACAGAATGCTTGTGTGTAGTTTTTATTTTAAGATATTCCTTTTTCCACTTTAGTCCCTTAGTGCTCTGAATGTCCACATGCAGTTTCTACAGAAAAAGGGTTTCAGAACTGGCTCAATAATAGCAAGCTTCAACTCTTTTAGTTGAATGCCACAGAACTGAAAGAATTTCACAGAAATGCTTCTTTGTAGTTTTTATTTGAAGATATTTCTTTTTCTACTATAGGCACCTTAGCCCTCAGAATGTCCACTTGCAGTTTCTACAGAAAGAGTGTTTCAGAACTGCTCAATCAAAAGAAAGCTTAAACCCTGTTAGTTGAATGCACAGAACGGAAAGAAGTTTCAGAGAATGCTTCTGTGTAGTTTTTATTTCAAGATATTTCCTTTTTTCCACAATAGGACACATAGCACTCCCATATGTCCACTTACAGTTTCTACAGAAAGAGTTATTCAAAACTCCTCAATCAAAGTAAGGTTCTACTCTGTTAGTTGAATGCCCAGATCAGAAAGTAGTTTCACAGAATGCTTCTCTGTAGTTTTTATTTGAAGATATTCCTTTTTCCAAGAAAGGCCGAATAGCCCTCCAATGTCCACTAGCAGTTTCTACAGAAACAGTGTTTCAAAACTCTTCAAAAAAAAGTGAAGTTCAACTCTGTTAGTTGAATGCACAGAACAGAAAGGTGTTTTCACAGAATGCTTTTCTCTAGTTTTCATTTGAAGATATTCCGTTTTCCACTATAGGCAGCGTAGCGCTCAATATTTTCCAATTGCAGTTTCAACAGAGAGATTGTTTCAAAAACTCCTCAATCAAAAGTAAGATTCAACTCTGTTAGTTGAATACATAGATCAGAAAGAAGTTTCACAGAATGCTTCTATATAGTTTTTTTTTTAGATTATTCCTTCCCACTTTAAGGGCACCCCTTTGTGCTTCCGGATTGTGCCAACATTCAGTTTCACAGAAAGTGTTTTTTCAGAACGGTATCTCAATCAAAAAGTAAAGCTTCAGCTATGTTAGTTCGAAATGCAGAGAAAGTAGGGTAGTAAGTTTTCAACAGAAAGTTGCCTCTGTGTAGATTTATTTGGAGGATATTTCCTTTTTCCCACGATAGGCCCCTTTATCGCTCCGAATGTCCACTTGCTGTTTTCTACAGCAAGAGTGTTTCGAAACTGCTTCAATGAAAAAGGAAAGGTTCAACTCTGTTATTGAATGCAGACAACAGAAAGAAGTTTCACAGGAAGGCTTCTGGGGTAGTTTTTATTGAAGTATACTTTTTTCTACTGTAGGCCCCTTAGTGCTCTGAATGTCCACCTGCAGTTTCTACCAGAAAGAGTGTTTCAGAACTGCTCAATCAAAAGTAAGGCTTCAACTCTGTTAGTTGAATGCACAGAACAGAACGAAGTTTCACAGAATGCTTTTGTGTAGTTTTTAAATGAAGATATTCCTCTTTCTACTATAGCCTCATAAGCGCTCAGAAAGTCACTTGCAGTTTCTACAGAAAGAGTGTTTCAGAACTGCTCAATCAAAAGTAAGCTTCAACAGTGTTAGTTGAATGCACAGAACAGAAAGTTGTTTCACAGAATGCTTCTGTGTAGTTTTTACTTGGAGATACTTTTTGTACTATAGGCCCCTTCTCGCTCTGAATGTCCACTTGCAGTTTCTAAGAAAGAGTGTTTCAGAACTGCTCAATGAAAAGTGAGCTTCAACTCTGTTAGTTGAATGCAGAGACAGAAAGAATTTTCACAGAAGGATTCTGTGTAGTTTTTATTAGGACATATTCCTTTTTCTACTATAGGCCCCTTAGCCCTCAGACTGTCCACTTGCTGATTTTACATAACGGGTGTTTCAGAACTGCTCAATCAAAAGTAGGCTTCAAATCTGTTAGTTGAATGCACAGAACAGAAAGGTGTCACAACTGTGTAGTTTTGATGGGGATATTAATTTTTCCTCAATACGCCCCTCGGCGCTCTGAATTCCACTTGCAATTTCTACCGAAAGAGTGTTTCAGAACTGGTCTATCAAAAGAAGCTTCAACTCTTTTAGTTTAGTGCACAGAACAGAAAAGAGGTTTCACAGAAATGGCTTCTATGTAGTTTTTTATTTAAGATATTCCTTTCTCCACTATAGACCCCTTAGCGCTTAGAATGTCACTTGCAGTTTCTACAGAAAGAGGATTCAGGCACTGCTCATTCAAAAGCAAGCTTCAACTCTGTTAGTTGAATGCACAGAACAGAAAGAAGTTTCACAGAATGCTTCTGTTTGTATTTTTATTTTGAAGATATTCCTTTTTCCACTATAGGCCATTAGCGCTCCGAAATATCCACTTGAGTTCTACAGAAAGAATGTTTCAGAACTGCCTCAATCAAATAAGCTTCAACAGTGTAGTGAATGCACAGAACAGAAGGTTGTTTCACAGAATGCTTCTTGTATTTTTACTTGGAGATACCACTTTTGAACTTAGGCCCCTTCTCGCTTGAATTCCACTTGCAGTTCTACAGAAAGAGTGTTTCAGACTCTCAATGAAAAGTGGCTTCAATCGTTAGTTGAATGCACGAGAACCAGAAAGGAATTTTCACAGAAGGATTCTGTGTAGTTTTTATTAGGACATATCTTTTTACTATATGCCCTTCAGCCCTCAGATATGTCCACTTTCTGGTTCAACATAACGGGGTTCAGAACTGCTCAATCAAAAAACGCTTCAACTCGTTAGTGAATGCACAGAACAGAAATAGTTCACAGAATGCTTCTGTGTAGTTTTTTGATTGGAGATATTAATTTTTCTCAATACGCCCTTGGCGCTTTGAATTCCACTGCAATTTCTACAGAAAGAGTGTTTCAGAACTGTCTATCAAAATAAGCTTCAACTCTTTAGTTTAGTGCACAGAACAGAAAGAATTTCACAGAATGCTTCTGTGTAGTTTTTTTTAACATATTCCTTTCTCCCTTATTACACTTATAGGAATGTCCTTGCAGTTTCTACAGAAAGAGGATATGGAACGGGCATTCAAAGTAAGCTTCAACCGTTAGTTGAATGCACAGAACAGAAAGAAGTTTCACAGAATGGCGTCTGTGTATTTTTATTGAAGATATTCCTTTTCCACTATAGGCCCATTAGCGCTCCGAAGTGTCCACTTGCAGTTTCTACAGAAGAGTGTTTCAAACGCCATGAAAAGAAAGGTTCAGCTCTGTAATTGAATCAAGAACAAAACGTTTCACAGAAGAATTCGTGTAGTTTTTATTTTGAATATTACTTTTTCCCTACAGGACACATAGTGCTGTGAATGTCCAATTGCAGTTTTACAGAAAAGTGTTTCAGAAGTGTCCAAAAAAGAAGCTCAACTTTTAGTTGAACTGGACAAGCAAGCTTCTTTAGAAAGAAGCTTCTCCCGCTAGTTGAAATTGCTTTCACAGAAAGAGAGTTTCCAGAATAACTTTGATTGTGCCACACAGAATTAATCCTTTATAGTTTTGATGGAGATGTTAATTTTCCACTATAGGCCCCTTGGCGCTCCGAATGTCCACCTGCAGTTTCTACGAAAGAGTTTTTCAGACCAGCTCACAAAAGTAATAACTCTGTTAGTGAATTACAGAACAGAAAGGTTACAACAGAATGCTTCTGGTATTTATTTGGAGATTCTTTTTCCATCATAGGCCCCTTACCTCGATGTCAAATAGCAGTTTCCAGAAAGCGTGTTTCTGAACTCCTCAACCAAAAGTAAGCTTCAACTGTCTTTTATGCAGAACAGAAAGATTTCATAGATGCTTCTGTGTTTATTCTTTGGAGATATTCCTTTTCCCACTGTATTCCCCTTAGCACTCCGAAATATCCACATGCAGTTACTACAGAAAGAGAGTTTCAGAACTGCTCAATCAAAAGTAAAGCTTCAACTCTGTTAGTTGAATGCAGGAAAAGAAGGAAGTTTCACAGAATGCTTCTGTGAGTTTTATTTTGAGATATTCCTTTTTCCAGTGTAGACCCTTAGTGCTCACAATTGTCCACTTGCAGTTTATACAGAAAGAGTGTTTCAGAACTGCTCATCAAAAGCAAGTTCAAACTCTTTTGTTGAATCACAGAACAGAAGAAGTTTCACAGAATGCTTCCGTGTATTTTTATTTGGCGATGTGCTTTTTCCACGATAGGACCCTAGCGCTCCGAATGTCCACTTGCAGTTTCCAATAAAGAGTGTTTCAGACTGCTCAATCAAAAGCAAGCTTCAACTCTGTTAGTTGAATCACAGAACAGAAACAGGTTTCACAGAATGCTTGTGTGTAGTTTTTATTTAAGATATTCCTTTTTCCACTTTAGTCCCTTAGTGCTCTGAATGTCCACATGCAGTTTCTACAGAAAAAGTGTTTCAGAACTGCTCAATCAAAAGCAAGCTTCAATCTTTTAGTTGAATGCACAGAACTGAAAGAAGTTTCACAGAATGCTTCTTTGTAGTTTTTATTTGAAGAATTTCTTTTTCTACTATAGCACCTTAGCCCTCAGAATGTCCCTTGCAGTTTCTACAGAAAGAGTGTTTCAGAACTGCTCAATCAAAAGAAAGCTTAAACCCTGTAGTTGAATGCACAGAACAGAAAGAAGTTTCAGAGAATGCTTCTGTGTAGTTTTTATTTCAAGATATTCCTTTTTCCACAAATAGGACACATAGCACTCCATATGTCCACTTACAGTTTCTACAGAAAAGAGTTGTTCAAAAACTCCTCAATCAAAAGTAAGGTTCTACTCTGTAGTTGAATGCCCAGATCAGAAAGTAGTTTCACAGAATGCTTCTCTGTAGTTTTTATTTGAAATATTCCTTTTTCCAAGAAAGGCCGAATAGCCCTCCAAATGTCCACTAGCAGTTTCTACAGAAACAGTGTTTCAAAACTCTTCAAAAAAAAGTGAAGTTCAACTCTGTTAGTTGAATGCACAGAACAGAAAGGTGTTTCACAGAATGCTTTTCTGTAGTTTTCATTTGAAGATATTCCGTTTTCCACTACAGGCAGCGTAGCGCTCAATATTTCCAATTGCAGTTTCAACAGAGAGATTGTTTCAAAACTCCTCAATCAAAAGTAAGATTCAACTCTGTAGTTGAATACATAGATCAAAAAGAAGTTTCACAGAATGCTTCTGTGTAGTTTTTATTTGAAGTAATTCATTTTTCCATGTTGGCTGCATAGCAGTCAAATGTCCCATTTCAGTTTCTGCAGAAAGAGAGTTTCAAAAACTCCTCAATCAAAAGTAAGTTCAGTTCTGTCAGTTGAATGCACAGATCAAAAAGAAGTTTCACAGAATGGTTCTGAGTAGTTTTTGTTTGAAGATATTCCTTCCTCCATGATAGGCCGTGTAGCACTCCAAATGTCCACTTGCAGTTTCTACAGAAAGAGTGCTTCAACACACCTCAATGAAAAGTAGGGTTCAACTCCGTTAGTTCATTGCAAGATCAGAAAGAAGTTGCACAGAATGCTTCTGTGTAGCTTTTATCTGAGGATATTCATTTTTCCACGACAGGCCTCTTAGCACTCCAAATGTCCACTTGCAGTTTCTACAGAAAGAGTGTTTTGAAACTCCTCAATTAAAAGGAAGTTTCAACTCTGTTAGTTGAATGCACAGATCAGAAAGAAGTTTCACAGAAGGCTTCTGTGTAGTTTTTATTTGAACGGATACCTTTTTCCATGATAGGCCGCGAAGCGCTTTAAATGTCCACTTGCAGTTTCTACAGAATGAGTGTTTCAGAACTCCTCAATCAAAATTAAGGTTCAACTCTGTTAGTTGAATGCACAGATCAGAAAGAAATTACACTGAATGCTTCTGTGTAGTTTTTATTTGAATATATTCCTTTTTCCACAATAGGCCGCATAGAGCTCCAAATTTCCAATTGCAGTTTCTAAAGAAAGAGTGTTTCAACACTCCTCAATCAAAAGTAAGATTCAACTCTGTTAGTTGAATGCACAGATCAAAAAGAAGTTTCACAGAATGCTTCTGTGTAGTTTTTATTTGAAGATATTCCTTTTTCTAAGATAGGCCTCTTAGCTCTCCAAATGGCCACTTGCAGTTTCTACAGAAAGAGTGTTTGAAAACACCTCAATCAAATGTAAGATTCAACTGTGTTAGTTGAATGCGCAGATCGGAAAGAAGTTTCACAGAATGCTTCTGTTTAGTTTTTATTTGAAGATATTCCTTTTTACACGAGAGGCCGCATAGCACTCCAAAGGTCGACTTGCAGTTTCTACAGAAAGAGTGTTTCAAAACTCCTCATCAAAAGTAAGTTTCAACTCTGTTAGTTGAATGCACAGATCAGAAAGAATTTTCACAGAATGCTTCTGTGTAGTTTTTATTTGAAGATATTCCTTTTTCCACTATAGGCCGCAGAGCGCTACAAATGTCCACTTGCAGTTTCTATAGAAAGAGTGTTTCAATACTGCACAATGAAAAGTAAGGTTCAACACTGTCAGTTGAATGCACAGATCAAAAGAATTTTCACAAAATGCTTCTGTGTAGTTTTATTTGAGGATATTCATTTTTCCACGATAGGCCGCGTAGCTCTCCAAGTGTCCACTTGCAGTTTCTACAGAAAGAGTGTTTCAAAACTCCCCAATCAAAAGTAAGCTTCAACTCTGTTAGTTGAATGGACAGAAGAGAAAAAGTCTCCCAGAATGCTTCGGTGTAGTTTTGATTTGAAGATATTCCTGTCTGCACTATGGGCCTCTTAGCGCTCCGAATGTCCACTTGCAGTTTCTACAGAAAGATTGTTTCAAAACTCAACAATCAAAAGTAAGGTTCAACTCTGTTAGTTGAATGCACAGATCGGAAGAAGTTTCACAGAATGATTCTGTGCAGTTTTATTTGAATATATTCCTTTTTCCACTATTGGCTTCTTAGCGCTCCAAATGTCCGCTTGCAGTTTTCTAGAGAAAGAGTGTTTCAGAACTGCTCAATCTAAAGTAAGGTTCAACTCCATTAGGTGAATGCACAGATAGGAAAGAAGTTTCACAGAATGCTTCTATGCATTTTTTATTTGAAGACATTCCTTTTTCCACTATATGCCTCTTAGCGCTCTGAATGTCCATTTTCAGTTTGCACAGGAGGAGTGTTTCAGAACTGCTCAAAGAAAGTAAGGTTCAAATCTCGTAGTCGAAGGCACAGATCAGAAAGAAGTTTCACAGAATGCTTCAATGTGGTTTTATTTGAAGATATTCCTTTTTCCACTATAGGCCTCTTTGCGCTCCAAATGTCCACTTGCAGTTTCTACAGAAAGAGTGTTTCAAAACTCCTCAATCAAAAGTAAGGTTCAACTCTGTTAGTTGAATGCACAGTTCTGAAAGAAGTTTCACAGAATGCTTCTGTGTAGTTTTTAATTGAAGATATTTCTTTTTCCACGACAGGCCTTTTAGCGTTCAAAGTGTCCACATGCAGTTTCTATAGAAAGAGTGTTTCAAAACTCCTCAATCAAAAGTAAGGTTCGACTCCATTAGTTGAATGAACAGAACAGAAAGAAGTTTCACAGAATGATTCTGTGTAGTTTTTATTTGAAAATATTCCTTTTTCCACGATAAGCCACATAATGCTCCAAATGTCCACTTGCAGTTTCTACAGAAAGAGTGTTTCAAAACTCTTCAATCAAAGTAAGGTTGAACTCCATTAGCTGAATGCACGGATCAAAAGAAGTTTCACAGAATGCTTCTGTGTAGTTTTAATTTGAAGATATTTGTTTTTCCATGATAGGCTGCGTAGCGCTCCAAATGTCCACTTGCAGTTTCTACAGAAAAAGTGTTTCAACACTCCTCAATGAAAAGTAGGGTTCAATTCCATTAGTTCATTGCACAGATCAGAAAGAAGTTGCACAGAATGCTTCTGTGTAGCTTTTATATGAGGATATTCATTTTTCCACGACAGGCCTCTTAGCACTCCAAATGTCACTTGCAGTATCTACAGAAAGAGTCTTTCGAAACTCCTCAATGAAAAGGAAGGTTCAAATCTGTTAGTTGAATGCAGAGATCAGAAAGTTGGTTCACATAATGCAACTGTGTAGTTATTATATGAAGATATTCCTTTTTCCACTATAGGCCACGTAGTGCTCCAAATGTCCACTTGCAGTTTCTACAGAAAGAGTGTTTCCAAACTCCTCAATCAAAAGTAAGGTTCAAGGCTGTTAGTTGAATGCACAGATCAGAAAGAAGTTTCACAGAATGCTTCTGTGTAGTTTTTATTTGAACGTATAACTTTTCCATGATAGGCTGCGAAGCACTTTAAATGTCCACTTGCAGTTTCTACAGGATGAGTGTTTCAGAACTCCTCAATCAAAATTAAGGTTCAACTCTGTTAGTTGAATGCGCAGATCAGAAAGAAATTTCACTGAATGCTTCCGTGCAGTTTTTATTTGAATATATTCCTTTTTTCACGATAGGCCGCGTAGAGCTCCAAATTTCCACTTGCAGTTTCTACAGAAAGAGTGTTTCAAAACTCCTCAATCAAAAGTAAGTTTCAACACTGTTAGTTGAATGCACAGATCAAAAAGAAGTTTCACAGAATGCTTCTGAGAAGTTTTTATTTGAAGATATTCTTTTTCCACGATAAGCCCCGTAGCGCTCCAAATGTCCAATAGCAGTTTCTACAGAAAGAGTGTTTGAAAACTCTTCAATCGAAAGAAAGTTTCAACTCTGTTAGTTCAATGCACAGACCAGAAAGAAGTTCCACAGAAGGCTTATGTGTAGTTTTTATTTGAAGATATTCCTTTTTCCACGATAGGCCTCTTAGCACTCCAAATATCCACTAGCATTTCCTACAGAAAGAGTGTTTCAAAACTGCTCAATGCAAAGAAAGGTTCAACTCTGTTACTTGAATGCATAGATCAGAAAGAAGTTTCACAGAATATTTCTTTGTAGATTTATTTCAAGATATTCCTTTTTCCACGATAGGCCTTCTTAGCGCTCCAAATGTCCACTTGCAGTTTCTACAGAAAGAGTGTTTCAAAATTCCTCAATCAAAAGTAAAGTTCAACTCTGTTAGTTGAATGCACGGATGAGAATGAAGTTTCACAGAATGCTTCTGTGTAGTTTTTATTTGAAGATATTCCTTTTTCCATGATAGGCCTCTTAACGCTCCAAATATCCACTTCCAGTTTCTACAGAAAGAGTGTTTCAAAACTCCTCAATTGAAGGTAAGGTTCAACTCTGTTAGTTGAATGCACAGATCAGAAAAAAGTTTCACAGAATACTTCTAGTAGTTTTTCTTTGAAGATATTCCTTTTTCCATGATAGGCCACGTAGCACTCCAAATGTGTACTTGCAGTATATACAGAAAGAGTATTTCAAAACTAAGCAATGAAAAGTAAGGTTCAACTCCATTAGTTGAATGCACAGATGAGAAAGAAGTTTCACAGAATGTTTCTCTGTAGTTTTTATTTGAAGATATTACTTTTTCCACAATAGGCCGCAGAGCGCTCCATATGTCCACTTGCACTACCTACAGAAAGAGTGTTTGAAAACACCTCAATCAAAAGTTAGGTTCACCTCTATTAGTTGAATGCACACATCAGAAAGAAATTTCACAGTATGTTTCTGTGTAGTTTTTATTTGAAGATATTCCTTTTTGCACTATGGGCCTCTTAACGCTCCAAATGTCCACTTGCAGTTTCTACAGAAAGAGTGTTACAAAACTCCTGAATCTAAAGTAAGATTCAACTTTATTAGTTGAATGCACAGATCAGAAAGACGTTTCACAGAATGCTTCTGTTTAGTTTTTATTTGAAGATATTCCTGTTTCCCTGATAGGCCGCATAGCACTCCTGATGTCCACCTGCAGTTTCTACAGAAAGAGTGTTTCAAAACTCCTCAATCAAAAGTAAGGTTCAACTCTGTTAGTTGAATGCACAGATCAGAACGAAATTTCACAGAATGTTTCTGTGTAGTTTTTATTTCAAGATATTCTTATTCCACGATAGGCTGCATAACGCTCCAAATGTCCACTTGCAGTTTCTATAGAAAGAGTGCTTCAAAGTTCCTCAATAAAATGTAAGGTTCTACTGAGTTAGTTGAATGCACAGATCAGGAAGAAGTTTCACAGAATGCTTCTGTGTAGTAATTATTTGAAGATATTCCTTTTTCCACGATAGAGCCCTTACCGCTCGAAACGTCCAATAGCAGTTTTCACAGAAAGAGTGTTTCAAAACTCCTCAATCTAAAGTAAGATTCGACTCTGTTAGCTGAATGCACAGATCAGAAAGAAGGTTCACAGAATGCTTCTGTTTAGTTTTTATTTGAAGATATCCCTTTTTCCACGAAAGGCCGCATGTCACTTCAAATATCCACTTACAGTTTCTACACAAAGTGTGTTTCAAATCTCCTCAATGAAAAGGAAGGTACAACTCAGTTAGTTGAATGCACAGATCAGAAAGAAGTTTCACAAAATGCTTCTCTGTAGTTTTTATTTGTAGATATTCCCTTTTCCTCGATTGGCCGCGTAGCACTAAAAATGTCCACTTGCATTTTCTATAGAAAGAGTGTTTCAAAACTCCTCAATCAAAAGTAAGGTTAATCTCTCTTAGGTGAATGCACAGATCAGAAAGAAGTTGCACAGAATGCTACTGTGTAGTTTTTATTTGAAGACATTCCTTTTTCCACTATATGCCTCTTAGCACTCCGAATGTCCACCTGCAGTTTCTACAGGAGGAGTGTTTCAGAACTGCTCAATCAAAAGTAAGCATCCACTCCGTTAGTTGAAAGCACAGAACAGAAAGAAGTTTCACACAATGTTTCTGTGTAGTTTTTATTTGAAGATATTCCTTTTTGCACTATAGGCCTCTTAGCGCTCTGAATGTCCACTTGCAGTTTCTACAGAAAGAATGTTTCAGAACTCCACAGTCAAAAGTAAGGTTCAACTCTGTTAGTTCAATGCACAGACCAGAAAGAAGTAGCACAGAATGCTTCTGTGTAGTTTTTATTTGAGGATATTCGTTTTTCCACTATAGGCCCCTTAGGGCACCGAATGTCCACTTGCTGTTTCCACAGAAAGAGTGTTTCAGAACTCCTCAATCAAAAATAATCTTCAACTCTGTTAGTTCAATGCAAAGATCAGAAAGAAGTTTCACAGAATGCTTCTTTGTGGTTTTTACTTGAAGATATTACGTTTTCCACTGTAGGCCCCATAGCGCTACGAATGTCCACTTACAGTTTCTACAGAAAGAGTGTTTCAGAACTCCTCAATCAAAAGTAAGGTTCAACTCTGTTAGTTGAATGCACAGATCAGAAAGAAGTTTCACAGAATGCTTCTGTGTAGTTTTCATTGGAAGACATTCCTTTTTACACTGTACGCCCCTCAGCGCTCCGAATATCCACTTGCTTTTTCTACAGAAAGAGTGTTTCAGAACTCCTCAATCAGAAGTAAGGTTCATCTCTGTTAGTTGAATGCACAGATCAGAAAGAAGATTCACAGAACGCTTCTGTGTAGTTTTTATTTGAAGATATCCTTTTTCCACTGTAGGCCCGTTAGCGCTACGAATTTCCACTTGCGATTTCCACAGAAAGACTATTTCAGAACTCCTCAAAGAAAAGTAAGGTTCAACTCTGCTAGTTGAATGCACAGATCGGAAAGAAGTTTCACAAATGCTTCTGTGTAGTATTTATTTGAAGATATTCCTTTTTCCACTATAGGCCCCTTAGCGCTCCGAATGTCCACTTGTGGTTTCTACTGTAAAACTGTTTCAGAACTCCTCAATCAAAACTAAGGTTGAACTCTGTTAGTTGAATGCACAGAACAGAAAATAGCTTTACAGAATGCTTCTGTGTAGTTTTTCTTTGAAGATATTCCTTTTTCCACTATGTGACTCTTAGTGCTCCGAATGTCCTCTTGCGGTTTCTATATAAAGAGGCTTTCAGAACTCGTCAGTCAAAGTAAGCTTCCACTCTCTTAATTGAATGCTCAAATCAGAAAGAAGTTTCACACAATGCTTCTGTGTGGTTTTAATTTGAAAATATTCCATTTTCCCACTATAGGCCCCTTAGCGCTCCGAATGTCCACTTGCGGTTTCTACAGAGTGTTTCAGAACTCCTCAATCAAAAGTAAGATTCAGCTCTGTTAGCTGAATACACGGATAAGAAAGAAGTTAAACAGAATGCTTCTGTGTAGTTTTTTACTTGAAGATATTCCTTTTTCCACTATAGGCCCCATAGCGCTTAGAATGTCCCCCTGCGGTTTCTACAGAAAGATTGGTTCAGATCTCCTCTATCAAAAGTAAGTTTCAACTCTGTTAGTTGAATGCACAGATCAGAAAGAAGTTTCACAGAATGCTTCTGTATAGTTATTATTTGAAGATATTCTTTTTTCTAGTTTAGGCCCCTTAGCGCTCTGAATGTCCACTTGCGGTTTCTACAGAAAGAGTCTTTCAGAATGCCTCCATGAAAAGTAAGGTTCAACACTGTGTGTTGAATGCACAGATCAGAAAGAAGTTCCACAGAATGCTTCTCTGTAGTTTTTTTTGAAGATATTCCTTTTTCCACTGCACGGCCCATAACGCTCTGAAAGTCCCCTTGCGGTTTCTACTGAAAGAGTGTTTCAGAACTCCTCAATCGAAAGTAATGTTCAACTCTGTGAGTTCAGTGTACAGATCAAAAAGGAGTTTCACAGAATGCTTCTGTGTAGTTTTAATTCGAAGTATTCCTTTTTCCACTATAGGCCCCTTAGCACTCCAAATGTCCGTTTGCGGTTTCTACAGAAAGAGTGTTTCAGAACTCCTCGATCAAAAGTCAGGTTCAAATCTGTGAGTTGAATGCACAGATCAGAAACAAGTTTAACAGAATGCTTCTGTGTAGTTTTTATTTGAAGGTATTCCTTTTTACACTGTAGGCCTCTTGGAGCTCCGAATGTCCACTTGCGGTTTCTACAGAGAGAGTCTTTCAGAGCTCGTCAGTCAAAGTAAATTTCAACTCTCTTAGTTGAATGCAGAAATCAGATAGGAGTTTCACAGAATACTTCTGTGTAGTTTTTATTTGAAGATATTCCTTTTTCCACTATAGGCCCCTTAGAACTCCGAATGTCCAATTGCTGTTTCTACAGAAAGTGTGTTTTAGAACTCCTCAACCAAATGTAAGATTCAACACTGTTAATTGAATGCACAGATAAGAAAGAAGTTGAACAGAATGCTTCTGTTTAGTTTTTACTTGTAGATATTCCTTTTTCCACTATACGCATCTTACCGCTAAAAAGGTCCACTTGCAGTTTCTAGAGAAAGAGTGTTTCAGATCTCCTCAATCAAAAGTAAGGTTCAACTCTGTTTGTTGAATGCACAGATCAGAAAGAAGTTTCACAGAATGCTTATGTGTAGTTTTTATTTGAAGATATTCCTTTTTCCACTATAGGCCTCATAGCGCTCCAAATGTCCACTTGCATTTTCTACAGTAAGTGTTCTTCAGAACTCTTCAATCAAAAGTAAGTTTCAACTCTGTTACTTGAATGGACAGAACAGAAAGAAGTTTCACAGAATGCTTCTGTGTAGTTTTTATTTGAAGATATTCCTTTTTCCACTATAGGCCCCTTAGCGCTCCGAAAGTCCACTTGCTGTTTCTACAGAAAGAGGGTTTCAGAACTCCTCAATCAAAAGTAAGGTCCCACGCTGTTAGCTGAATGTACAGATCAGAAGGAAGTTTCACCGAATGCTTCTGTGTATTTTTTATTTGAAGATATTCCTTTTCCACTATAGGACCCTTTGAGCTCTGAATGTACACTTGCGGTTTCTGCACAAAGAGTTTTTCAGATCTCTTCTATCAAAAGTAAGGTTCAACTCTGTTAGTTGAATCACAGATCAGAAAGAACTTTCACAGAATCCTTCTGTGTAGTTTTTATTTGAAGATATTCCTTTTTGCACTGTAGGTCCCTTAACGCTCCAATGTCCACTTGCGGTTTCTACAGAAAGAGTGTTTCAGAACTCCTCAATCAAAAGTAGTATTTTATTCAGTTAGTTGAGTGCACAGATCAGAAAGAAGTTTCACAGAATTCTTCTGTGTACTTTTTATTTGAAGATATTCCTTTTTCCACTACAGGCCCCTTTGCGCTCCAAATGTAAACTTGCGGTTTCTACGGAAAGAGTGTTTCAGAACTCATCCATCAAAAATAAGGTTCAACTCTGTCAGTTGAATGCACAGATCAGAAAGACATTTCTCAGAATGCTTCTGTGTCGTTTTTATTTGAAGATATTCGTTTTTCCACAATAGGCCCCTTAGCGCTCCGAATGTCCCCTTGAGGTTTCTACAGAAAGTTTTATTGAGAACTCCTCAATCAGAAGTAAGGTTCAACTCTGTTAGTTGAATGCACAGATCAGAAAGAAGTTTCACAGAATGCTTCTTTGTATTTTTTATTCAAGATATTCCTTTTTCCACTATAAGACCCTTAGCGCTCCGAATGTCCACTTGCAGTTTCTACAGAAAGAGTGTTACAGAACTCATCTATCAAAAGGAAGGTTCAACTCTCTTAGATCAATGCACAGATCAGAAAAAATTCTAACAGAGCGCTTCAGTGTAGCTCGTATTTGAATACATTCCTTTTTCAACTATACGCCCCTAAGCGCTCTGAATGTCCACCTGCAGTTTCTACAGAAAGACTCTTTCAGAACTCCTCAATCAAAAGTAAGGTTCAACTCTGTTAGTTGAAAGCAGAGATCAGAAAGACGTTTCACAGAATGCTTCTGTGTGGTTTTCATTTGAAGATACTCCATTTTCCGCTGAAGGCCCATTGGCATACCGAATGTCCACGTGCGGCTTCTACAGAAAGAGTATTTCAGAACTGCTTAAGCAAAAGTAAGTTTCAGCTCTGTTAGTTGAATACGCAGATCAGAAATCTGTTTCACAGAATGCTTCTGTGTAGTTTTTATTTGACGATATTCCTTTTTCCACTGTAGGCCCCTGTGTGCTCTGAATGTCCACTTGCAGTTTCTACAGAAAGAGTGCTTCAGAACTGCGCAATCAAAAGTAAGGTTCAACACCGTTAGTTGAATGCAGCGATCAGAACGAAGTTTCACAGAATGCTGCTGTGTAGTTTTTATTTGAGGATATTTCTTTTTCCACTATAGGGCCCTTAGCGCTCCGAATGTCCAGTAGCAATTTCTACAGAAAGAGTGTTTCAGAACTGCACAATAAAGGTAAGGTTCAAAACCACTTGTTGAATGCACAGATCAGAAAGACGTTTCACAGAATGCTTCTGTGTAGTTTTTATTTGAAGATATTCCTTTTTCCACTATAGGCCCCTCAGCGCTCCGAATGTCCACTTGCAGTTTCTACAGAAAGAGTGTTTCAGAACTCCTCAATCAAAAGTAAGGTTCAACTGTGTTAGATGAATGCACAGATCAGAAAGAAGTTTCACAGAATGCTTCTGAGTAGTTTTTATTTGAAGATATTCCTTTTTCCACTATAGACCAATTAGCGCTATGAACGTCCACTTGCAATTTCTACAGAAAGAGTGTTTCATAACTGCTCTATCAAAAGTATGGTTCAACTCTGTTAGTTTTATGCACAGATCAGAAAGGAGTTTCAGAGAATGATTCTGTGTAGTCTTTATTTGAAGATATTCCTTTTTCCTCTATAGACCACTTAGCGCTCCAAACGTCCACTTGCAGTTTCTACAGAAAGCGTGTATCAGAACTACTCAATCAAAAGTAAGGTTCAACTCTGTTAGATGAATGCGTAGATTGGAAAGAATTTTCACAGAATGCCTCTGCGTAGTTTTTATTTGAGGATATTCCTTTTTCCACTATAGGCCCCTAAGTGCTCTGAATGTCCACTTGCACTTTCTACAGAAAGAGCGTTTCAGAACTCCTCAGTTAAACGTAATGTTCAACTCTGTTAGTTGAATGCACAGATCGGAAAGAAGTTCCACAGAATCCTTCTGTGTAGTTTTTATTTGAAGACATTCCTTTTTCCACTGTAGGCCCTGTAGCGCTCCGTATGTCCACTTGCAGTTTCTACAGAAAGGGTGTTTCAGAGCTACTGAATCAAAAGTAAGGTTCAGCTCTGTTAGCTGAATGCACAGATCAGAAAGAAGTTCCACAGAATCCTTCTGTGTAGTTTTTATTTGAAGATATTCCTCTTTCTACTACAGACCCCTTATAGTTCCGAATGTCCACTTGCGGTTTCTACAGAAAGAGTGTTTCAGAACTCTTCAATCAAGAGTGAGGTTCAACTCTGTTAGCTGAATGCGCCCATCAGAACAAAGTTTCACAGAATTCTTCTGTGTAGTTTTTATTTGAATATATTCCTTTTTCCAGTAGAGGACCCTTAGCACTCCGAATGTCCACTTGCAGTTTCTACAGAAAGAGTGTTTCAGAGCTGCTCAATCAAAAGAAAAGTTCAGCTCTGTTAGCTGAATGCACAGATCAGAAAGAAGTTTCACAGAATGCTTCTGTGTAGTTTTTAGCTGAAGACATTCCTTTTTCCACTATAGGCCCCTTAGCGCTCCGAATGTCCACTTTCAGTTTCTACAGAACGAGTGTTTCAGAGCTGCTCAATCGAAAGTAAGGTTCAACTCTGTTAGTTGAATGCACAGATCAGAAAGAAGTTTCACAGAATGCTTCTGTGTAGGTTTTATTTGAGGATATTCCTTTTTCCACTATAGGCCCCACAGCGCTCCGAATGTCCACTTGCACTTTCTACAGAAAGAGTGTTTCAGAACTGCTGAATCAAAGGTTAGGTTCAACTCCGTTAGTTGAATGCACGGATCAGAGATAACTTTCACAGACTACTTCTGTGTGGTTTTTATTTGAAGATATTCCTTTTTCCACTATGGCCCCTTACCGCTCTGAATGTCCACTAGCAGATTCTACAGAAAGAGTGTTTCAGAACTGCACAATCAAAAGTAAGGTTCAACTCTGTTTGTTGAATGCACAGATCAGAAAGTAGTTTCACAGAATGCTTCTGTGTAATTTTTATATGACCATATTCCTTTTTCCACTATAGGCCGCTGATCGCTGCGTATGTCCAATTGCTGTTTCTACAGAAAGGGTGTTTAAGAACTGCGCAATAAAATGTAAGGTTCAACTCTGTTTGTTGAATGCACAGATCAGAAAGTAGTTTCATGGAATGCTTCTGTGTAGTTTTTATTTGAAGACATTGCTTTTTCCACCATAGGCCCCTTAGCGCTCCGAATGTCCTGTTGCAGTTTCTACATAATGAGAGTTTCAGAACTCCTCAATCAAATGTAAGGTTCAACTCTGTTAGTTGAATATAGAAATCAGATAGTAGTTTCACAGAATGCCTCTGTATAATTTTTATTTGAAGATATTCCTTTTTCCACTATAATTCTCTTCGCGCTCCAAATATCCACTTGCAGTTTCTACAGAAAGATTGTTTCAGAACTCCTCAACCAAAATTAAGGTTCAACACTGTTTGTTGAATTCACAGAACAGAAAGAAGTTTCACAGAATGCTTCTGTGTATTTTTTATTCGGAGATATTCCTTTTTCCACTATTGGCCCCTTTGTGCTCTGAATGTCCACTTGCAGTTTCTACAGAAAGAGTGTTTCAGAACTCTTCAATCAAATTAAGGCTCTACTCTCTTAGTTGAATGCACAGATCAGAAAGGAGTTTCATAGAATGCTTCTGTGTTGTTTTTATTTGAATACATTACTATTTCCACTAAAGGAACCTCAGTGCTCGGAATGACAGCTGTCAGTTTCTACAGAAAGAGTGTATCAGAACTGCTCAATCAAAAGTAAGGGTGAACTCTGTTATATGAATGCTCAGATCAGAAAAAATTTCACACAGTGCTTCTGTGTAGTTTTAATTTGAAGATATTACTTTTTCCACTATACGCCCCATAGTGCTAAGAATGTCCGCTTGCAGTTTCTACAGAAAGAGTGTTTCAGAACTGCTCAATCAAAAGTACGGATAAACAAATTTAGTTGTATGCACAGATGAGAAAGTAGTTTCACAGAGTGCTTCTCTGTAGTTTTTCTTTGAAGCTGTTCTTTTATTCCACTATAGGCCCTTCAGCGCTATCAATGTCCACTTGCAGTTTCTACAGAGAGTGTTTCAGAACTGCTCAATCAAAAGTACGGATCAACACATTTGGTTGTATGTAGACATCCCAAAGGAGTTTCACAGAATGCTTCTCTGTAGATTTTATTTGAAGCTATTCATTTATTCCACTATAGGCCCCATAGCTCTCTGAAAGTCCACTTGCAGTTTCTACAGAAAGAGTGTTTCAGAACTCCTGAATCAAAAGTAAGTTTCAACTCTGTTAGCTGAATGCACAGATCACAAAGATGTTTCACAGAATGCTTCTGTGTGGTTTTTATTTGAAGATATTCCTTTTTCCACTAAAGGCCTCTTAGCGCTACGAATGTCCGCTTGCAGTTTCTACAAAAAGAGTGTTTCAGAACTGCTCAATCAAAATTCGGTTCAACAATTTTACTTGTATGCACAGATCACAAAGGAGTTTCACAGAATGCTTCCGTGTAGTTTTTAATTGAAGATATTCCTTTTACCACTATAGGCCCTTAGCGCTCGGAAAGTCCACTTGCAGCTTCTACACTAAGAGTTTTTCAGAACTGCTCAGTGAAATGTAAGGTTCAACTCTGTTAGATGAGTACATAGATCAGGAAGAAGTTTCACAGAATGCTTAACTGTATTGTTTATTTGAAGGTATTCGTTTTTTCCACTATTGGGCCCTTTGCGCTCTGAATGTCCACTTGCAGTTTCAACAGAAAGTGTGTTTCAGAACTGCTCAGTCAAAACTAAGGTTCAACTCTGTTAGTTGAATGCACAGATCAGAAAGAAGTTTCACAGAATGCTTCTGTGTAGTTTTTATTTGAAGATATCCCTTTTTCCACTATAGGCCCTTTAGCGCTCGGAATGTCAACTTGTAGTTTATACAGAAAGAGTGTTTCAGAACTGCTCAATCAACAGTAAGGTTCAACTCTGTTAGTTCAATGCCCACATCAGAAAGATGTTACACAGAATGCTTCTGTGTAGTTTTTATTTGAAGATATTCCTTTTTCCACCTTAGGCCTCTTAGCGCTCTGAATGTCCACGTGCAGTTTCCACAGAAAGATTGTTACAGAACTCCTCAATCAAAGGTAAGGTTCAACTCTGTTACTTGAAGGCACACATCAGAAAGACGTTTCACAGAATGCTTCTGTACAGTTTTTATAGGAAGTTATCCCTTTTTCCACTATTGGCCCTTTAGCACTCCGAATGTCCGCTTGCGGTTTTTACAGAAAGATTGTTTCAGCACAGCTCAATCAAAAGTAAGATACAACTCAGTTCGTTGAATGCACAGATCAGAAAGAAGTTTCACAGAATGCTTCTGTGTATTTTTTATTTGAAGATATTCCTTTTTACACTATAGGTCCCTAAGCGCTCCGAATTTCCTCTTGCAGTTTCTAAAGAAAGAGTGTTTCAGAACTGCTCAATCAAAAATAAGCTTCTACTCTCTTTCTTCAATGCACAGATCAGAAAGAAGTTTCACAGGATTGTTCTGTGTAGTTTTTGTTTGAATATAATCCTTTTTCCACTATACAAACCTTAACGCTCCGAATGTCCACTTGCAGTTTCTACAGAAAGAGCCTTTCAGAACTGCTCAATCAAAAGTAAGGTTCAACTCTGTTAATTCAATGCACAGATCAGAAAGAAGTTTCACAGAAAGCTTCTGTGTGGTTTATATTTGAAGATATTCCTTTTTCCACTAAAGGCCTTTTAGGGCTCCGAATGTCCACTTGCAGTTTCTACAGAAAGAGTGTTTCAGAAGTGCTCAATCAAAACTAAGGTTCAACTCTGTTAATGGAATGTACAGATCAGTAAGAAGTTTCACAAAATGCTTCTGTGTAGTTTTTATTTGAAGATATACCTTTTTCCACTATAGGCCCCTTAGCGCTCCGAATGTCCACTTGCAGTTTCTACAGAAAGTGTGTTTCCTAACTGCTCAATCAAAAGTAAGGTTCTACCCTGTTAGTTGAATGCACAGATCAGAAAGAGGTTTCACAGAATGCTTCTGCGTAGTTTTTATTTGAAGATATTCCTTTTTCCACACTAGGCCCCTTAGCGATCCTAACATCCACTTGCAGTTTCTACAGAAAGAGTGTTTCTGAACTGCTCAGTCAACAGTAAGTTTCATCTCTGTTAGTTCAACGCCCACATCAGAAAGATGTTACACAGAATGCTTCTGTGTAGTTTTTATTTGAAGATATTCCTTTTTACACCTTAGGCCACTTAGCGCTCTGAATGTCCACTTGCAGTTTCCACAGAAAGATTGTTACAGAACTCCTCAATCAAAGGTAAGTTTTAACTCTGTTACTTGAAGGCACACATCAGAAAGAAGTTTCACAGAATGCTTCTGTAGAGTTTTTATATGAAGTTATACCTTTTTCCACTGTAGACCCCTCAGCGCTGCAAATGTCCACTTGCAGTTTCTGCAGAAAGAGTGTTTCATAACTGTCCAATCAAAAGTACAGTTCAACTCTTTCAGTTGAATGCACATGTCAGAAAGAAGTTTCACAGAATGGTTCTGTGTTGTTTTTATTTGAAGATATTCCTTTTTCCAATATACACCCCTTAGCGCTCCGAATATCTACTTGCAGTTTCTACAGAAAGAGTCTTTTAGAACTGCCCAATCAAAAGTACGGTTCAACTCTTTCAGCTGAATGCACATGTCAGAAAGAAGTTTCACAGAATGGTTCCGTGTAGTTTTTATTTGAAGACATTCCTTTTTCCACTATAGGCCCCTTAGCGCTATGAATGTCCACTGGCAGTTACCACGGAAGAGTGTTCAGAAATGCTCAATCAAAAGTATGGTTCAACTCTGTTAGTTGAATGCACAGATCAGATAGAAGTTTCACAGAATGCTTCTGTGTAGTTTTTATTTGAAGATATTCCTTTTTCCACTATAGGCCGCTTAGAGCTCCGAATGTCCACTTGCAGTTTCCACAGAAAGAGTGTTTCAGAACTGCTCAATCAAAAGTAATTTTCATCTCTGTTAGTTGAATGCACAGATCAGAAAGAAGTTTCACAGAATGGTTCTGTGTTGTTTTCATTTGAAGATATTCCTTTTCCACTATATGTCCCTTAGCGCTATTAATGTCCACTTGCAGTTTCTACAGAAAGAGTCTTTCAGAACTGCTCAATGAAAAGTAAGGGCCAATTCTGTTCGTTGAATGCACAGATCATAAAGAAGTTTCACAGAATGCTTCTGTGTAGTTTTTTTTGAATATATTACTTTTCCACAATAGCCCTTTAATGCTCCTAATATCCTCTTGCAGTTTCTACAGAAAGAGTGTTTCAGAACTGCTCAATCAAAAGTGAGGTTCACTCTGTAGTTGAATGCACAGAAGAGCAAGAAGTTTCACAGAATGCTTCTGTGTAGTTTTTATTTGAAGATAATTTTTCCACTGTAGGCTCCTTTGCGCTCCGAATGTCTGCTTCGGGTTTCTACAGGAAGACATTTTCAGAACTGTTAAATCAAAAGTAGTGTTCACATCTGTTATTTGAATGCTCAGATCAGAAAGAAGTCTCACAGAATGCTTCTGTGTAGTTTCTACTTGAGATATTCCTAAATCCACTATAGGCCTTAGGGCTCTGAATGTCCTCTTGCAGTTTCTACAGAAAGAATGATTCAGAACTGCGCAATGAAAAGTAAGGTTCAGCTCTGTTAGTTGAATGCACAGAACAGAAAGAAGATTCAAGAATGCTTCTGTGTAGTTTTTATTTGAAGTTATTCCTTTTTCCAAAAATAGGCCCCTTAGCGCTCCAAATGTCCACTGCAGCTTCTACAGAAAGAGCGTTTCAGAACTGCTCAATCAAAAGTAAGTTGCAACTCTGTTAGTTGAATGCACAGAACACAAAGAAGTTTCACGGAATGCTTCTGTTTAGTTTTTATTTGAAGATATTCTTTTTTCCACTATAGGCCTCAGAGACTCCGAAGGTCCACTTGCACTTTCTACAAAAGAGTGTTTCAGAACTACTCAGTCAAAAGTAATCTTCAACCCTGTTAGTTGAATGCACAGAACAGAAAGAAGTTTCACAGAATGCTTCTGTGTAGTTTTTATTTGAAGATATTCCTTTTTCCAGTACAGGCCCATTAGCGCCCAGAATGTCCAATTGCAGTTTCTACAGAAAGAGTGTTTCAGAACTGCTCAAACAAAAGTAAACTTCAACTCTGTTAGTTGAATGCACGAACCAAAAGCAGTTTCACAGAATGCTTCTGTGCAGTTTTTATTTGAAATATTCCTTTTTCCACTACAGGCCCCTTACTATTCTGAATGTCCACATGCAGTGTATACAGAAAGGAGTTTCAGAACAGCTCAATCAAAAGTAATTTCATCTCTGTTAGTTGAATGCACAGATCAGAAAGAAGTTTCACAGAATGGTTTTGTGTTGTTTCATTTGAGATATTCCTTTTCCACTATATGTCCCTTAGCCATATAATGTCCACATGCAGTTTCTACAGAAAGATTTTCAAACTGCTCAATGAAAAAGTAGGGCCAATTCTGTTCGTTGAATGCACAGATCATAAAGAAGTTTCACAGAATGCTTCTGTGTAGTTTTATTTGAATATATTACTTTTCCACAATAGGCCCTTTAATGCTCTAATTCCTCTTGCAGTTTCTACAGAAAGAGTGTTTCAGAACTGCTCAATCAAAAGTGAGTTCAACTCTGTTAGTTGAATGCACAGAAGAGCAGAAGTTTCACAGAATGCTTCTGTGTAGTTTTTATTTGAAGATATTCTTTTTCCACTGTAGGCTCCTTTGCGCTCCGATGTCTGCTTCGGTTTCTACAGGAAGACATTTTCAGAACTGTTAAATCAAAAGTAGTGTTCACATCTGTTATTTGAATGCTCAGATCAGAAGAAGTCTCACAGAATGCTTCTGTGTAGTTTTTACTTGAAGATATTCCTAATCCACTATAGGCCTTAGGCTCTGAATGTCTCTTGCAGTTTCTACAGAAAGTGATTCAGAATGCGCAATGAAAAGTAAGTTCAGCCTGTTAGTGAATGCACAGAACGAAAGAAGATTCAAGATGCTCTGTGTAGTTTTTATTTGAAGTTATCTTTTTCCTTTAGGCCCTTTCGCTCAAATGTCCATGCGTCTACAGAAAGAGCGTTTCAGAATGCTCATCAAAAGTAAGTTGCAACTCTGTAGTTGAATGCACAGAACACAAGAGTTTCACGGAATGCTTTCTGTTTAGTTTTTATTTGAAGATATTCTTTTTTCCACTATAGGCCTCAGAGCGCTCCGAAGGTCCACTTGCACTTTCTACAAAAAGTGTTTCAGAACTACTCAGTCAAAGTAATCTTCAACCCTGTTAGTTGAATGCACAGAACAGAAAGAAGTTTCACAGAATGCTTCTGTGTAGTTTTTATTTGAAGATATTCCTTTTTCCAGTACAGGCCCATTAGCGCCAGAATGTCCAATTGCAGTTTTACAGAAAGAGTGTTTCAGAACTGCTCAACAAAAGTAAACTTCAACTCTGTTAGTTGAATGCACGGAACCAAAAGCAGTTTCACAGAATGCTTCTGTGCAGTTTTTATTTGAAGATATTCCTTTTTCCACTACAGGCCCTTACTATTCTGAATGTCCACATGCAGTGTATACAGAAAGAGAGTTTCAGAACAGCTCAATCAAAAGTAAGCTTTAACTCTGTTAGATGAATGCACAGAAAAGAGAGAAGTTTCACAGAATGCTTCTGTGTTGTTTTTATTTGAAGATAGTCCTTTTTCGGCTATATTCCCCTTAGCGCTCCGAATGTCCACTAGCCATTTACTGAAAGGTGTTTCAGAACTGCTCAATCAAAGTAAGGTTCAACCCTGTTCGTCAATGCACAGATAGAAAAATGTTTCACAGAATGCTTTGTGTAGTTTTTATTTGATAATATTTCCTTTTCCCATAAAGGCTCCTTAGCAATCAGAATGTCCACTTGCAGTTTCTAGACAAGAGTGTTTCAGAACTCCTCCATCAAAAGTAAGGTTCAACTTGTTAGTTGGAATGCACAGTCAGAAAGAGTTTCACAGATGTTTCTGTGTAGTTTTCATTTGAAGATATTCCTTTTTCCCTATAGGCCCCATAACGCTCCAAAATTCCACTTGTAGTTTCTACGAAAGAGTGTTTTCAGAACTTCTCAATCGAAAGTATGGTTCAACTCTGTTAGTTGAATGTGCAGATCACGAAGGACGTTTCACAGACTGGCTTCTGTGTATTTTTATTTGAAATATTCCTTTTCCAATCTTTGGCCCCTTAGGTTCCGAATGTCAGTTGCAGTTTCTACATAAAGAGTGTTCAGAAACCTCATCAAATAAGGTTCAACTCTGTTATTTGAATGCACAGATCAGGAAGAAGTTTCACAGAATGCTTCTGTGTAGTTTTATTTGAATATATTCCTTTTTCCACTGTAGGCCCTTAGGCGTCTAAATTGTCCACTTGCAGTTTCCACAGAAGAGTGTTTCAGAACTCCTCAATCAAAGTAAGGTTCGACTCTCTTAGTTGAATGCACAGATCAGAAAGAAGTTTCACATAATCTTTCTGTGTAGTTTTTTATTTGAAGATATTCCTTTTTCCACATGGCCCTAGGGCTCCGAGTGGCCACTAGCAGTTTGTACAGAAATAGGTTTCAGAACTGCTAATCAACAGTAAGCTTCAACTCTGTTGCTGAATTCACAGATCTGAAAGGAGTTTCACAGAATGCTTCTGTGTATTTTTATTTAAAGATATTCCTTTTTCCACTATAGGCCCCTTAGCGATCTGAATGTCCACTTGCAGTTTGTACAGGAGTCCTTCAGAACTGCTCATCAAAAGTAAGATTCAACTCTGTTAGTTGAATGCACAGAGGAGACAGAAGTTTTACAGAATGCCTCTGTGTAGTTTTTATTTGAAGATATTCCTTTTTGCACTATAGGCCCTTACGCTTCCGAATGCCACGTGCAGTTTCTTACGAAAGAGTGTGTCAGAACTCGTTTCAATCAAAAGTAAGATTCAACTCTGTTAGTTGAATTCGCAGAGAAGAAAGAACGTTTCAACAGCATGCTTGTGGGTAGATTTTATTTGAAGATATTCTTTTTTCACTATAAGGACCTTAGATCTCAAAATGTCCGGGTTGCAGTTTTCTGCAGAAAGAGTGTTTCAGAAGTGCCTGAATAAAAGTAAATTTTGGACTCATTTGTTGAATGCACAGATCAGAAATAGTGTCACAGAATGCTTCTGTGTACTTTTTTATTTCAATTTATTCCTTTTTCCAATATAGGCCCTTTGCGATCTGAATGTCCACTTGGAGTTTCAACAGAAAGAGTGTTTCAGAACTGCTCAATCAAAAGTAAATTTCAACACTGTTAGTTGAATACACAGATCAGAAAGGAGTTTTACAGAGTGCTTCTGTGTAGTTTTTATTTGAAGATATTCCTTTTTCCGCAATAGGCAACTCAGCGCTCCGAATGTCCACTTGCAGTTTCTACGGAAAGAGTGTATCAGAACTGCTCAGTCAACAATAAGCTTCAATTCAGTTAGTTGATTGCCCAGAACAGAAAGAAATTTCACAGAATGCTTCCGTGTAGTTTTCATTTGAAGATATTCCTTTTTCCACTGTAGGCCCCGTAGCACTCAGAAAATCCACTTGCAGTTTCTACAGAAAGAGTGTTTCAGAAATGCTCAAACAAAAGTAACCTTCAACACTTTTAGTTGAATGCATAGAACAGAAAGTAGTTTCACAGAATGCTTTCTGTGTAGTTTTTATTTGAGGATAATCCTTTTTCTACTGTTGGCCCCTTAGCATTCCGAATGTCCTCTTGCAGTTTCTACAGAAAGAGTGTTTCAGAACTGCTCAATCAATAGTTAGCTTCAACTCTTTTAATTGAATCCAAAGAACAGAAAGCAGTTTCACCGAATGCTTCGGTGTAGTTTTTATTTGAAGGTATTACTTTTTCCACGATAGGCCCCTTAGCACTCAGAATGTCCACTTGCAGTTTCTACATAAAGAGTGTTTCAGAACTGCTCAAACAAAAGTAACCTTCAACCCTGTTAGTTGAATAAGCAGAACTGAAAGATGTTTCACAGAATGCTTCTGTGTAGTTTTTGTTTGGAGTTAGTCCTTTTTGCACTATAGGCCGCTAAGACCTCCGAATGTCCACTTACAGTTTCTACAGTAAGAGTGTTTCAGAACCGCTCAATCAAAAGTAAACTTCAACTCTGTCAGTTTTAATGGACGGACATGGAAGTTTCACGAAGGTGTTCTGGTGTATGTTTTTATTGAATAAATATTCCTTTTTCCACTGTTTTTTTTAGGCCCAGTAAGCGCTGTGAAATATCCCTTTGCAGTTTCTACAGAAAGAGAGTTTCCAGAATGCTCAATCAAAAGTAAGCTTTCAACTCATATTAGTTGAATGCACGAACAGAAAGTAGTTTCACAGAATGATTCTGTGTAGTTTAGTTTGATGGAGTATCCTTTTTCCACTATAGGCCCTTTAGCGCTCGGAATGTCACTTCCACTTTCTACAGAAAGAGTGTTTCAGACTGCTCAATTCAAAAGCAAGCTTCAACTTTGCTGGTTGAAAGGACAGAACAGAAGAAATTTCACAAAATGTTCTGGTAGTATATTTATTTCAAGATATTCCTTTTTCCACTATAGGCCCCTTAGCGCTCGAATGTCACTTGCAGTTTCTACAGAAAGAGTGTTTCAGAACTGCTCAATCAAATGTAAGCTGTCAACTCTGTTAGTTGAAGGCACAGAACAGAAAGAAGTTTCACAGAATGCTTCTCTTTAGTTGTTATTTGAAGATAATACTTTTTCCAGTGTAGGCCTCTTAGCGAACCGAATGTCCACTTGAAGTTTCTACAGAAAGTGTGTTTCAAAACTGCTCAATCAAAAGTAAGGTACAACCCTGTTTGTTGAATGAACAGAACAGAAACAAGTTTCACAGAATGCTTCTCTGTAGTTTTTATTTGTAGATATTTCTTTTTCCACTATAGGCCCCTAAGCATTCCGAATGTCCACTTGCAGATCCTACAGACTGCTTCAGAACTGCTCAATCAAAAGTAAGTTTCAACTCTGTTAGTTGAATGCACAGAACAGAAAGCAGTTTCAGACAATGCTTCGGTGTAGTTTTTATTTGAAGATATTCCTTTTCCATGACAGGCCCCTTAGCACTCAGAATGTCCACTTGCAGTTTCTACATAAAGAGTGTTTCAGAACTGCTGAATCAAAAGTAAGCTTC
>NW_022096016.1:0-133907 GCF_006542625.1 Nomascus leucogenys | reverse complement strand
GCAGTTTATACAGAAAGAGTGTTTCAAAACTGCTCAATCAAAAGTAAGGTTCAACTCTGTCAGTTGAATGCACAGATCAGAAAGAAGTTTCACTGAATGCTTCTGTGTAGTTTTTATTTGAAGATATTCCTTTTTTCGAAAGGCCTCAATGCACTCCAAATGTCCACATGCAGTTTATACAGAAAGAGTATTTCAAAACTGCTCCATCAAAAGTAATGTTCAACTCTGATAGTTGAATGCACAGATCAGAAAGAAGTTTCACAGAATGTTTCTGTGTAGTTTTTATTTGAAGATATTCCTTTTTCCTCGATAGGCCTCCAAGCGCACCAAATGTCCACTTGTAGTTTATACAGAAAGACTGTTTCAAAACTGCTCCATCAAAAGTAAGGTTCAACTCTGTTAGTTTAATGCACAGATCAGAAAGAAGTTTCACAGAATGCTTCTATGTAGTTTCTAGGGGAAAATATTTCTTTTTTCACTATAGGCCTCAATGTTCTCCAAATGTCCAATTGCAGATTCTACAAATAGAGTGTTTCAAAACTCCTCAATCAAAAGTAAGGTTCAACTCCATTAGGTGAATGCACGGATCAGAAAGAAGTTTCACAGAATGCTTCAGGGCAGTTTTTAGGGGAAGATATTTTGTTTTTCACCAAAGGCCTCAATGTTCTCCAAATGTCCACTTGCAGTTTATACAGAAAGAGTGTGTCAAAACTGCTCAATCAAAAGTTAGGTTCAACTCTGTTAGTTGAATGCACAGATCAGAAAGAAGTTTCACAGAATGCTTCTGTGTAGTTTTTATTTGAAGATATTCCTTTTTCACGATAGGCCTGAAATCGCTCCAAATGTCCACTTGGAGGTTATACAGAAAGGGTGTTTCCAAGCTCATCAATCAAAAGTAAGCTTCAACTCTCTTAGTTAAATGAACAGATCACAAAGAAGTTTCTCAGAATGTTTCTGTTTAGTTTTTATTTGAAGATATTCCTTTTTATTACGATAGGCCTCAAAGGGCTCCAAATGTCCACTTCAAGGTTAT
Source organism: Nomascus leucogenys (assembly GCF_006542625.1). Lineage (NCBI taxonomy): Eukaryota > Metazoa > Chordata > Mammalia > Primates > Hylobatidae > Nomascus > Nomascus leucogenys. The sequence continues at coordinate 132,874 of NW_022096016.1, read as the reverse complement.
ACAGAAAGAGTCTTTCAAAACTGCTCCATCAAAAGCAACGTTAAACTCCGTTAGTTGAATGCACAGATCAGAAAGAAGTTTCACAGGATGGTTCCGTGTAGTTTTTAGGGGAAGATATTTCTTTTTTCACCATAGGAATCAATGTTCTTCAAATGTCCCCTTGCAGTTTACACAGAAAGAGTGTTTCAAACTCCTCAATCAAAAGTAAGGTTCAACTCTGTTAGTTGAATGCACAGATCAGAAAGAAGTTTCACAGAATGTTTCTGTGTAGTTTTTATTTGAAGATATGCCTTTTTCCATGACAGGCCTCAAAACGCTAAATTGTCCACTTGCAGTTTATACAGAAAGAATGTTACAAAACTCCTCTATCAAAAGTAAAGTTCAACTATGTTAGTAGAATGCACAGATCAGAAAGAGGTTTCACAGAATGCTTCTATGTAGTTTTTATTTGAAGGTATTCCTTTTTCCACTATAGGCCTATAAGGGCTAAAAATATCCACTTGCAGTTGATACAGAAAGAGGGTTTCAAAACTGGTCCTTCAAAAGTAAGGTTCAACTCTGTTAGTTGAATATACAGATCAGAGAGATGTTTCACAGAATGCTTCTGTGTAGTTTTTAGGGGAAGATATTTCTTTTTTCACCATTGTCCTCAATGTTCTCCAAATGTCCACTTGCAGATTCTACAAATAGTTTCAAAACTGCTCAATAAAAGTAATGTTCGCCTGCGTTAGTTGAATGCACAGATCAGAAAAAAATTTCACAGAATGCTTCCGTGCAGTTTTTAGAGGAAGATATTTCATTTTTCACTGTAGGGCTCAGTATTCCTCAAAAATGTCCACTTTCAGTTTATACAGAAAGAGTGTTTCAAACTGTTCAATCAAAGGTAAGTTTAAACTCTGTTTGTTGAATGCACAGATCAGAAAGAAGTTTCACAGAATTCTTCCATGTAGTTTTTAGGGGAAGGTATTTCCTTTTTCAAATAGGCTCAATGTTCTCCAATTGTCCACTTGCAGATTCTAAAAAAAGAGTGTTTAAAAACTGCTCAATCAAAAGTAAGTTCAACTCTGTTAGTTGAATGCACAGATCACAAAGAAGTTTCAGAGAATGCTTCTGTGTAGTTTTTATTTGAAGATATTCCTTTTTTCCAACGAATAGGTCTCAAAGCGCTCCAAATGTCCACTTGCAGTTTTTTACAGAAAGAGTGTTTCAAACTCCTCAATCAAAAGTAAGGTACAACTCTATTAGTTGAATGCACACATCATAAAGATGTTTCACAGAGTGATTCTGTGTAATTTTTATTTGAAGGTATTCTTTTTTTATGATAGGCCTCAAAGCGCTAAAAATGTCCACTTGCAGGTTATACAGAAAGAGTCTTTCAAACTGCTCCATCAAAAGTAACGTTCAGCTCCGTTAGTTGAATGCACAGATCAGAAAGATGTTTCACAGAATGGTTCCGTGAAGTTTTTTAGGGAAGATATTTCTTTTTTCACCATAGCCTCAATGTTCTCCAAAGTTCCACTTGCTGATTCTTCAAAAGAGGTTTCAAACTGCCTCCATCAAAAGTAAGGTACAACTCTATTAGTGCAATGCACAGCTCAGAAAGGAGTTTCACAGAATGCTTCTGTGTAGATTTATTTGAAGATATTCCTTTTTCCCAGATTGGCCTCAAAAGGCGCTCCAAATGTACACTTGGCAGTTTATACAGAAAGAGTGTTTCAGAACTGCTCCATCAAAAGTAAGGTTCAACTCTGTTAGTGACTGCACAGATCAGAAAGACGTTTCACAGAATGCTTCTCTGTAGTTTTTATTTGAAAATATTACTTTTTTCCATGATAGGCCTCAAAGCACTCCAAACGTCCACTTGCAGTTTATACAGAAAGAGTGTTTCAAAACTGCTACATCAAAAGTAGGTTCAACTCTGTTAGTTGAATGCAAAATATCAAAAAGAAGTTTCACAGAATGCTTTCGTGTAATTTTTATTTGAAGATATTCCCTTTTCCACGATAGGCCTCTAAGCGCTCCAAATTTCCACTTGCAGTTTTACAGAAAGAGTGTTTCAAAACTTGTCCATCAAAAGTAAGGTTTCAACTCTGCTAGTTGAATGCACAGATCAGAAAGTTCTTTCACAGAATGCTTCTGTGTAGTTTTTAGCGGAAGTTATTTCTTTTTTCACCCCATAGGCCTCAATGTTTCCAAATGTCCACTTTGGAGATTCTACAAATACAGTGTTTCAAAACTGCTCAATCAAAAGTAAGGTTCAACTCCGTTAGTTGATTGCACATATCAGAAAGAAGTTTCCAGAATGCTTTCATGCAGTTTTTAGGGGAAGATATTTTGTTTTTCACCATAGGCCTCAATGTTCTCCTAATGTCCACTTGCAGTTTATACAGAAAGAGTGTTTGAAAACTGCTCAATCAAACGTAAGGTTCAACTCTTTTAGTTGAATGCACAGATCAGGAAAAAGTTTCACAGAATGCTTCGTGTAGCTTTTTAGGGAAAGATATTTGTTTTTTCACCATAGGCCTCAATGTTTCTCCAAATGTCCAGTTTCAGATTCTACATAAAGATTGTTTCAAAACTGCCAAATCAAATTAAGGTTCAAATCTGTTAGCTGAATGCACAGATCAGAAAGTAGTTTCACAGAATCCTTCTCTGTAGTTTTTATTTGAAGATACTCCTTTTTCCACCATGGGCCTCAAAGCACTCCAAATGTCTATTTACAGTTTAAACAGAAAGACAGTTTCAAAACTCCTCAATCAAAAGTAAGGTTCAACTCTGTTAGTTGATTGCACATATCAGAAAGAAGTTTCACTGAATGCTTCTGTGTAGTTTTTATTTGACGATATTACTTTTTCCATCGATAGGCCTCATACCACTCCAAATGTCCTCTTGCAGTTTATACAGAAAGAGTGTTTCAAAACTGCTCAATCAAAAGTAAGGTTCAACTCGTTAATTGAATGCACAGATCAAAAGAAGATTCACAGAATTCTTCCGTGTAGTTTTTAGGGGAAGATATTTCTTTTTTCACCATAGGCCTCAATGTTCCAAATGTCCACTTGCAATTCTACAAAAAGAGCTTTTCAAAACTGCTCAATCAAAATTAAGTTTCAACTCTGTCAATTGAATGCAGCAATCAGAAAGTAGTTTCACAGACTGCTTCTGTGTAGTATTTTTTAGAGATATTCCTTTTTCCACGATAGGCCTCAAATTGCTCCAAATGTCACTTCCAGGTGATTCAGAAAGAGTGTTTCGAAACTGCACCATAAAAGTAAGGTTGAACTGTGTTAGTTGATTGTACAGATCAGAAAGAAATTTCACAGAATGCTTCTGTAAAGTTTTTATTTGAAGATATTCCTTTTTCCACGATACGCCTCAAAGTGCTCCAGATGTTTACTTGCAGATTCTACCAATAGTGTGTTTCAAAACTGCTCCATAAAAAGTAAGGATGAATTCTGTTTCTTGAATGCAAGATCAGAAAGAAGTTTCACAGAATTCTTCTGTGAAATTTTTAGGGAAGGTATTTCTTTTTTCACCATAGGCCACAATGTTCTAAAAATGTCCACTTGCAGATTCTACAAAAAGAGTGTTTCAAAACTGCTCAATCAAAAGTAAGGTTCAGCTCTGTTAGTTGAATGCACAGATCAGAAAGAAGTTTCACAGAATGCTTCTGTGTAGTTTTTATTTGAAGATATTTCCTTTTTCCACCATAGGCCTTAATAGTGCTCCAAATTTCCACTTGCAGTTTATACAGGAAGAGTGTTTCAAAACTGCACCATCAATAGTAAGGTTCAACTCGGTTAGTTGAATGCACAGATCACAAAGTAGTTTCACAGAATTCTTCCCTGTAGTTTTTAGGGGAAGATATTTCTTTTATCACCATAGTTCTCAATGTTCTCCAAATTTCCAGTTGCACATTCTACAGAGTGTTTCAAAACTGCTCCATCAAAAGTAAGGTTAAATTCTGTTAGTTGAATGCACAGATCAGAAAGAATTTCACAGAATTCTTCCGTGTAATTTTTAGGGGAGATATTTCTTTTTTCACCATAGACTCAATGTTCTCCAAATGTCCACTTGCAGATTCTACAAAAAGAGTGTTTCAAAAACTGGTCAATCAAAAGTAAGTTTCAACTCCGTTAGTTGAATGCACAGATCAGAAAGGAGATTCACAGAATGCCTCCATGCAGTTTTTAGGGGAAGACATTTCGCTCTTCACCGTAGACCTCAATGTTCTCCAAATGTCCACTTGCAGTTTATACAGAAACTGTGTCTCAAAACTGCTCAATCAAAAGTAAGGTTGAACTCCGTTACTTCAATGCAGAGATCAGAAAGAAGTTTCACAGAATGCTTCTGTGTAGTTTTATATGAAGATATTCCTTTTTCCGTGATAGGCCCTCACAGCGCTCCAACTGTCCACTTGCAGTTTCTACAGAAAGACTGTTTCAAAACTCCTCCATCAAAAGTAAGGTTCAACTCTGTTAGTTGAATGCACAGATCAGAAAGAAGTTTCACAGAATGTTTCTGTGTAGTTTTTATTTGAAGATATTTCTTTTTCCGCGAAAGGCCGCATAGAGCTGCAAATGTCCACATGCAGTTGATACAGAAAGAGTGTTTCAAAACTCCTCCATCAAAAGTAAGGTTCAACTCTGCTAGTTGAATGCACAGATCAGAAAGAAGTTTCACAGAATTCTTCTGTGTAGTTTTAATTTGAAGATATTACTTTTTACGTGATAGGCCTCATAACGCTCCAAATGTCCACTTGCAGTTTATACAGAAAGAGTGTTTCAAAACTCCTCCATCAAAAGTAAGGTTCAACTCTGTTAGTTTGATTGCACATATCAGAAAGAAGTTTCACTGAATGCTTCTGTGTAGTTTTATTTGACGATATTACTTTTTCCATGATAGGCCTCATACCACTCCAAATGTCCTCTTGCAGTTTATACAGAAAGAGTGTTTCAAAACTCCTCCATCAAAAGTAAGGTTCAACTCTGTTAGTTGAATGCACAGATCAGAAAGAAGTTTCACAGGAGGCTTCCATGTAGTTTTTAGGGGAACATATATCTTTTTTCACCATAGGCCTCAAAGTTCTCCAAATGTCCACTTGAAGATTCTACAAATAGAGTGTATCAAAACAGCTCAATCAAAAGTAAGGTTCAACTCTGTTAGTTGAATGCACAGATCAGAAAGAAGTTTCCTAGAATGCTACTGTGTAGTTTTTATTTGAAGTTATTCCTTTTTCCATGATAGGCCTCAAAGCACTCCAATTGTCCACTTGCAGTTTATACGAAAGAGTGTTTAAAAACTTCTCCATCAAAATAAGGTTCAACTCTGTTAGTTGAATGCACAGATCAGAAAGAAGTTTCATAGAATGCTTCTGTGTAGTTTTTATTTGAAAATATTCATTTTCCACAATAGGTCTCAAAGTGCTCCAATTTCCACTTGCAGTTGATACAGAAATGGTGATTCAAACTGCTCCATTAAAAGCAAGGTTAAACTCTGTTAGTTGAATGCAAATAAGAGAAAGAAGTTTCACAGAAAGCTTCTGTGTAGTTTTTATTTGAAGATATTCAATTTTCCATGATTGACCTCAAAGCGCTCCAAATGTCCACTTGCAGTTTATAGAGAAAGACTGTCTCAAAACTGCTCCATCAAAATTAAGGTTCAACTTTGTTAGTTGAATGCACAGATCAGAAAGAAGATTCACAGAATACTTCTGTGTAGTTTTCATTTAAAGATATATCTTTTTTCACCATAGGCCTCAATGTTCTCCAAAGTACATTTGCAGATTTTACAAAAAGAGTGTTTCAAAACTGCTCAATGAAAAGTAAGAATCAACTCTGTTAATTGAATGCACAGATCAGAAAGAAGTTTCACAGAATGTTTCTGTGTAGTTTTTATTTGAAGATATTCCTTTTTCCACGATGGGCCACAAAGCACTGCAAATGTCCACCTGCAGTTTATACAGAAAGAGTGTTTCAAAACTGTTCAATCAAAAGTAAGGTTAAACTCTGTTAGTTAAATTCACAGATCAGAAAGAAGTTTCACAGAATTCTTCGTGTAGTTTTTAGGGGAAGATATTTCTTTTTTCACCATAGGTCTCACAGTTCTCCAAATCTCCACCTGCAGATTCTACAAGAAGAGTGTTTCAAAACTGCTCAATCAAAAGAAATGTTCAACTCTGTTAGTTGAATGCATAGATTTGAAACAATTCACACAGAATGCTCCGTGTAGTTTTTAGGGGAAGATATTCCTTTTTCCACGATAGGCCTCTTAGCACTCCGAATGTCCACTTGCAGTTTCCACAGAAAGAGTGTTTCCAAACTCCTCAATCCCAGTAAGGTTAACTATAGTAGTTGAATGCACAGATCAGAAAGAAGTTTCACAGAATTCCTCTGTGTAATTTTTAATTGAACTTATTCCTTTTTCCATGATAGCCCTCTTAGCATTCCGAATGTCCACCTGCAGTTTCTACATAAAGAGAGTTTCAGAACTGCTCAATCAAAAGTAAGCTTCAACTCTGTTAGTTGAATGCACAGAACAGAAAGAAGTTTCACAGAATGCTTCTGTGTAGTTTTTATTTCAAGAAATTCCTTTTTACACGATAGGCCTCTTAGCGCTCCAAATGTCCACTTGCAGTCCCTTCAGAAATGGTGTTGCCAAACTCCTCATTCAACACTAAGTTTCAACTCTGTTAGCTGATGCACAGATCAGAAAGTAGTTTCAGAGAATGCTTCTGTGTAGTTTTAATTTGAAGATATTCCTTTTTCCCCCGAAAGACCTTGTAGCGATCTGAATGTCCACTTGCAGTTTCTACAGAAAGAGTGTTTCAGAACTCCTCAATTAAAAGTAAGGTTCAAGTCTGTTAGTTGAATGCACAGATCAGAAAGAACTTTCACAGAATTATTCTGTGTAGTTTTTATTTGAAGATATTTCTTTATCCACGATAGGCCTCTTAGCACTCCTAATGACCACTTGCAGTTTCTACATAAAGAGGGTTTCCAATCCTCAATCAAAAGTAAGGTTCAACTCTGTTAGTTGAATGCATGAATCAGAAAGTGATTTCACATAATGCTTCTGTGTAGTTTTTATTTGAAGATATTCCTTTTTCCAGAATAGGACTCTTAGCGATCCGAATGTCCACTTGCAGTTTCTACAAAAAGATTGTTTAAAAACTCCTCAATCAAAAATAAGGTACAACTCTGTTAGTGGAATGCACAGATCACCAAGAAGTCTCACAGAATGCTTCTGTGTAGTTTTATTTGAAGATATTGCTTTTTCCACCGTAAGCCTCTTAGCGCTCGAATATCCACTTGCAGTTTCTACAGAAAGACTGTTTCCAAACTCCTCTATCAAAAGTAAGTTTCAACTCTGATAGTTGAACGCACAGATCAGAAAGAAGTTTCACAGAATGCTTCTGTGTAGTTTTTATTTGAAGATATCAGTTTTTCTATGATAGGCCTCTTAGCGCTCCGAATGTCCACTTGCTGTTTCTACATAAAGAGTGTTTAAATACTCCTCAATCAAAAGCAAGTTTCAACTCTATTAGTTGAATGAACAAATCAGAAAGAAGTTTCACAGAATGCTTCTGTGTAGTTTTTATTAGAAGATATTACTTTTTCCACCGTAGGCCTCTTAGCGCTCCCAATGTCTCCTTCCATTTCTACAGAAAGAGTGCTTCTAACCTCCTCAATCAGAAGTAAGGTTCAACTCTGTTAGTTCAATGCACAGGTCAGAATGAAGTTTCACAGAATGCTTCTGTGTAGTTTTTATTTGAATATATTCCTTTTTCCACGATACGCATCTTAGCGCTCCGAATGTCCAATTTCAGTTTCTACAGAAAGACTGTTTACAAACTCCTCAATCAAAAATAAGGTACAACTCTGTTAGTGGAATGCACAGATCACAAGGAGTCTCACAGAATGCTTCTCTGTAGCTTTTATTTGAAGTTATTCCTTTTTCCACAATACGCCTCTTGGCACACCAAATGTCCACTTGCAGTTTCTACAGAAAGAGTGTTTCCAAACTCCTCAATCAAAAGTAAGGTTCAACTCTGTTAGTTGAATGCACAGATCAGAAAGAAGTTTCACAAAATGCTTCTGCGTAGTTTTTATTTGAAGATATTCCTTTTTACACCACAGGCCTCTTAGTGCTCCGAATGTCCACTTTCAGTTTCTACAGAAAGAGCGTTTCTAAACTCCTCAATCAAAAGTAAGTTTCAACTCTGTTAGTTGAATGCACAGATCAGAAAGAAGTTGCACAGAATGCTTCTGTGTAGTCTTTTTTGAAGATATTCCTTTTTCCACGATAGGCAGCTTAGCGCTCCAAATGTCCACTTGCAGTTTCTACCGAAAGAGCGTTTCCAAACTCCTCAATCGAAAGTAGGGTTCAACTCTGTTAGTTGAATGCACAGATCAGAAAGAAGTTTCACAGAATGCTTCTGTGTAGTTTTTATTTGAAGATATCCCTTTTTCCACGATAGTCCTCTTAGCGCTCCGAAGGTTAACTTGCCATTTCTACAGAAAGAGTGTTTCCTAACTCCTCAATCAAAAGTAAGGTTCAACTCTGTTAGTTGAATGCACAGATGAGAAAGAAGTTTCACAGAATGATTCTGTGAATTTTTAATCTGAAGTTATTCCTTTTTCCATGATAGAACTCTTAGCGCTCCAAATTTCCTATTGCAGTTTGTACAGAAAGAGTGTTTTCAAAATCCTCAATCAAAAGTAAGGTTCAACTCTGTCAGTTGAATGTACAGATCAGAAAGATATTTCACAGATTGCTTCTGTGTAGTTTTTATTTGAAGATATTCCTTTTTCCAAGAAAGCCCTCTTAGCACTATGAATGTCCACTTGCCGTTTCTACCGAAAGAGTGTTTACAAACTCCTCAATCAAAGGTAATGTTCAACTCTGTTAGATGAATGTGCAGATCAGGAAGGAGATTCACAGAATGCTTCTCAGTACTTTTTATTTGAAGATATTGCTTTTTCCATGATAGGAATCTTAGGGATCTGAATGTCCACTTGCAGTTTCTACAGAAAGAGAGTTTCCAAACTCCTCAATCAAAAGTAAGGTTCAACTCTGTTAGTTGAATGCACAAATCAGAAAGTGATTTTACAGCATGCTTCCGTGTAGTTTTCATTTGAAGATATTACTTTTTACGTGATAGGCCTCATAACGCTCCAAATGTCCACTTGCAGTTTATACAGAAAGAGTGTTTCCAAACTCCTCCATCAAAAGTAAGGTTCAACTCTGTTAGTTGAAAGAACAGATCAGAGAGAAGTTTCACAGAATTCGTCAGAGTAGTTTTCATTTGATGATAGACTTTTTCCACGATAGGCCTCTTAGCTCTCCGAATGTCCACTTGCAGTTTCTACAGAAAGAGTGTTTCCAAACTCCACAATCAAAAGTAAGGTTCAACTCTGTTAGTTGAATGTACAGATCAGAAAGAAGTTTCACAGAATGCTTCTGTGTAGTTTTTATTTGAAGATATTCCTTTTTCCACAATAGGCCCCTTAGCGCTCCGAATGTCCACTTGCTGTTTCTACAAAAAGAGTGTTTCCAAACTCCTCAATCAAAAGTAAGGTTCAACTCTGTTAGTTGAATGCACAGATCAGAAAGAAGTTTCACAGAATGCTTCTGTGCAGTTTTTATTTGAAGATATTCCTTTTTCCACGTTAGGCCTCTTAGCGCTAGGAATGTCCACTTGCAGTTTCTACAGAAAGAGTGTCTCCAAAGTCGTCAATCAAAAGTAAGGTTCAACTCTGTTAGTTGAACGCAGAGATTAGAAAGAAGTTTCACAGAATTGTTCTGTGTAGTTTCTCTTTGAAGATATTCCTTTTTCCATGATAGGCCTCTTAGCGCTCCGAATGTCCACTTGCAGTTTCTACAGAAAGAGTGTTTCCATACTCCTCAATCAAAAATAAGGTTCAAATCTGTCCGTTGAATGCACCTATCAGAAAGAAGTTTAACAGAATGCTTCTCTGTATTTTTCATTTGAAGATATTCCTCTTTCCACGATTGGATCCTGAGCGCTCCGAATGTCAACTAGCAGTTTCTACAGAAATAGCATTTCCACACTCCTCAATCAAAAGTAAGGTTAAAATCTGTTAGTTGAAAGCCCAGATAAGAAAGGAGTTTCACAGAATGCTTCTGTGTAATTTTTATTGTAAGTTATTCCTTTTTAAACGATAGGCCTCTAAGTGCTCCGAATGTCCATTTGCAGTTTCTACAGAAAGAGTGTTTCCAAACTCCTCAATAAAAAGTAAGGTTGAACTCTGTTAGTTGAATGCAGAGATCAGAAAGAAGTTTCACAGAATATTCTGTGTAGTTTTTATTTAAAGATATTTCTTTTTCCACGATAGGCCTCTTAGCGCTCCGAATGTCCACTTGCAGTTTCTACAGAAAGAGCGTTTCCAAATTCCTCAATCTAAATTAAGGTTCAACTCTGTTAGTTGAATGCGCAGATCAGAAAGAAGTTTCAAAGAATGCTTCTGTGTAGTTTTTATTTGAAGATATTCTTTTTTCGAATATAGACCTCTTAGCGCACCAAATGTCCACTTGAAGTTTCTACAGAAAGAGGGTTTCCAAACTCATCAATCAAAAGGAAGGTTCAAATCTGTTAGTTGAATGCACAGATCAGAAACATGTTTCACAGAATGTTTCGGTGTAGTTTTTATTTGAAGATATTCCTTTTTCCACGGTAGGCCTTTTAGAGCTCCGAATGTCCTATTGCCGTTTACACAGAAAGAGTGTTTCCAAACTCGTCAATCAAAAGAAAGGTTCAACTCTGTTAGTTGAATGCCAAGATCAGAAAGTAGTTTCACAGAAGGCTTTAGTGTAGTTTTGATTTAAAGATATTTCTTTTTGCACGATAGGCATCTTAGTGCTCAGAATGTCCACTTACAGTTTCTACAGAAAGAGCATTTCCAAACTCCTCAATCTAAAATAAGGTTCAAATCTGTTAGTTGAATGCACAGATGAAAATGTAGTTTCAAAGAATGCTTCTATGTAGTTTTCATTTGAAGATATTCCTTTTTCCTCGATAGGCCTCTTAGCGCTCTGAATGTCCACATCCAGATTCTACAGAAAGAGTGTTTCAAAACTCCTCAATCAAATGTAAGGTTCAACTCTGTTTGTTGAATGCACAGATCTGAAAGAAGTTTCACAGAATGCTTCTGTGTAGTTTTCATTTGAAGATATTCCTTTTTCCACGATAGGCCTCTTAGCACTCTGAACGTCCACTTGCAGCTTCTACAGAAAGAGTGTTTCCAAACTCCTCAATCAAAAATAAGGTTCAACACTGTTAGATGTATGCACAGATCAGAAAGAAGTTTCACAGAATTCTTCTCTGTAGTTTTTATTTGAAGACATTCCTTTTTCCACGAAAGGCCCCTTAGCGCTCCGAATGTCCACTTGCTGTTTCTACAGAAAGAGAGTATCCAAACTCCTCAATCAAAATTAAGGTTCAAGTCTGTTAGTTGAATGCACAGATGGGGAAGAAGTTTCACAGAATGCTTCTGTGTGTCTGTTATTGGCAGATATTGCTTTTTCCACGATAGGCCTCTTAGCGCTCCGAATGTACTCTTGGAGTTTGTACAGAAAGAGTGGTTCCAAACTCCTCAATCAAAAGTAAGGTTAAACTCTGTTAGTTGAAGGCACAGATCAGAAAGAAGTTTCACAGAATGCTTCTGTGTAGTTTTCATTTGAAGATATGCCATTTTGCAAGATAGGCTTCTTAGCACTCAAAATGTCCACATGCAGTTTCTACAGAAAGAGGTTCTCCAAACTCCTCAATCAAAAGTAAGGTTCAACACTTTCAGTGGAATGCACTGATCAGAAATAGGTTTCACAAAATGCTTCTGTTTAGTTTTTATTTGAAGATATTCCTTTTTCCACTATAGGCCTCTTAGTGCTCCGAATGTCCACTTGCAGTTTCTACAGAAACAGCTTTTCCAAACTCCTCAATCTAAAGTAAGGTTCAGCTCTGTTAGTTGAATGCACAGGTCAGAAAGAAGTTTCACAGAGTGCTTCTGTGTAGTTTTTATTTGAAGATATTCCTTTTTCCACGATAGGCCTCTTAGCGCTCTGCATGTCCACTTGCAGTTTCTATAGAAAGAGCGTTTCCAAACTCCTCAATCAAAAGTAAGGTTCAGCTCTGTTAGTTGAATGCAGAGATCAGAAAGAAGTTTCACAGAGTGCTTCTGTGTAGTTTTGATCTGAAGATATTCCTTTTTCCACGATAAGCTTCTTAGTGCTCCGAATGTCCACTTGCAGTTTCTACAGAAAGAGCGTTTCCAAACTGCTCAATCAAAAGTAAGGTTCTGCTCTGTTAGTTGAATGCACAGATCAGAAAGAAGTTTCACAGAATGCTTCTGTGTAGTTTTGATTTGAAGATATTCCTTTTTCCACGATAGGCCTCTTAGCGCTCTGAGTGTCCACTTGCAGATTCTATAGAAAGAGCGTTTCCAAACTTCTCAATCAAAAGTAAGGTTCAACTCTGTTTGTTGAATGCACAGATCAGAAAGAAGTTTCACAAAATGCTTCTGTGTAGTTTTTATTTGAAGATATTGCTTTTTCCACGATAGGCCTCATTGCGCTCGGAATGTCAACTTGGAGTATCTACAGAAAGAATGGTTCCAAACTCTTCAATCAAAAGTAAGGTTCAAATCTGTTAGTTGAATACACAGAAGAGAAAGAAGTTTCACACAATGCTTCTGTGTAATTTTTATTTGAAGTTATTCCTTTTTCCACGAAAGGCCTCTTAGCGCTCGGAATGTCTGCTGCAGTTTATACAGAAAGAGTGTTTCCAAACTCCTCAATCAAAATTAAGGTTCAACACTCTTCGTTGAATGCACAGATCAGAAAGTAGTTTCACAGAATGCTTCCGTGTAGATTTTATTTGAAGATATTTATTTTTCCACATTAGGCCTCTTAGCACTCTGAATGTCCACTTGCAGTTTCTACAGCAAGAGTGTTTCAAAACTCCTCAATCAAAAGTATGGTTCAACACTGTTAGTTGAATGCACAGATCAGAAAGTAGTTTCACAGAATGCTTCTGTGTAGTTTTTGTTTGAAGATATTCCTTTTTCCATGATAGGAATCTTAGCGCTCTGAATGTCCACATGCAGTTCCTTCAGAAAGAGTGTTTCCAAACTCCTCAATCAAAAGTGAGGTTCAACTGTGTTAGTTGAATGCACACATTGCAAAGAAGTTTCACAGAATGCTTCTGTGTAGTTTTTCTTTGAAGATATTTCTTTTTCCAAGATAGGCCTCTTAGCACACCGAATATCCACTTGCAGTTTCTACAGAAAGAGTGGTTCCTAACTCCTTAATCAAATGTAAGGTTCAACACTGTTAGCTGAATGCACAGATCAGTAAGTAGTTTCACAGAATGCTTCTGTGTAATTTTTATTTGAAGTTTTTCCTTTTTCCAGGATAGGCCTCTTAGAGCTGCGAATGTCCACTTGCAGTTTCTACAGCAAAAGTGTTTCAAAACTCCTCAATCAAAAGTATGGCTCAACACTGTTAGTTGAATGCACAGATCAGAAATTAGTTTCACAGAATGCTTCTGTGTAGTTTTTATTGAAAGATATTTCTTTCTCCACGATAGGCCTCTTAGCGCTCCGAATGTCCAATTGCAGTTTCTATAGAAAGAGTGTTTCAAAACTCCTCAATCAAAAGTAAGGTTCAACTCTGTTAGTTGAATTTACAGAGCAGAAAGATATTTCACAGAATGCTTCTGTGTTGTTTTTATTTGAAGATATTCCTTTTTCCACGATGGGCCTCTTTGCACTCTGAACATCCACCTTCAGTTTCTACAGAAAGAGTGTTTCCAAACTCCTCAATCAAAAGTAAGGTTCAAATCTGTTGTTTGAATGAACATATCAGAAAGGAGTTTCACAGAATGCTTCTTTGTTCTTTTTATTTTTAGATATTCTTTTTTCCACTATAGGCCCCTTAGCACTCGAAATGTCCAATTGCAGTTTCTACAGAAAGAGGGTATCAAAACTCCTCAATCAAAAGTAAGTTTCAACCCTGTTAGTTGAATGCACAGATCAGTAAGAAGTTTCACAGAATGCCTCTGTGTTGTTTTTATTTGAAGTTATTCCTTTTTCCACGATAGGCCTCTTAGCGCTCCCAATGTCCACTTGCAGTCTCCACAGAAAGAGTGTTACCAAACTCCTCAATCAAATGTGGGTTCAACTCTGATAGTTGAATGCAAAGATCAGAAAGATGTTTCACAGAATGCTTCTGTGTAATTTTCAGTGGAAGATATTCCATTTTCCACTATAGGCCTCTTAGCATTCCGAATGTCCACTTGCAGTCTCTACAGGAAGAGTGTTTCCAAACTCCTCAATCAAAAGTATGTTTCAACCCTGTTAGTTGAATGCACAGATCAGAAAGAAGTTTCACAGAATGCTTCTGTTTATTTTTTATTGAAAGATATTTCTTTTTGCACAATTGGCATCTTAGCGTTCTGAATGTCCCCTTGCAATTTCTACAGAAAGAGTGTTTCCAAACTCCTCAATCAAAAGTGAGGTTCAACTCTGTTAGTTGAATGCACAGATCAGAGAGAAGTTTCACAGAATGCTTCTGTGTAGTTTTTATTTGAAGATATTCGTTTTTCCACGATAGGCCTCTTAGCGCTCCGAACTTCCACCTGCAGTTTCTACAGAAAGAGTGTTTCCAAACTCCTCAATTGAAAGTAAGGTTCAAATCTGATAGTTGAATGCACAGATCAGAAAGAAGTTTCACAGAATGCTTCTGTGTTGTTTTTGTTTGAAGATATTACATATTCCACTATAGGCCTCTTAGCACTCTGAATGTCCACTTGCAGTATCTACAGAAAGAGAGTTTCCAAACTCCTCTATCAAAAGTAAGTTTCAACTCTATTAGTTGAATGCACAGTTCAGAGAGAAATTTCAGAGAATACTTCTGTGTAGTTTTAATTTGAAGATATTCCCTTTTCCACGATAGGCCTCTTAGCACTTCGAATGTCCACTTTCAGTTTCTACAGGAAGAGTGTTTCCAAACTCCTCAATCAAAAGAAAGGTTCAACTCTTTTAGTTGAATGCACAGATCAGAAAGAATTTTCACAGAATGCTTCTGTGTATTTTTTTTTTGAAGATATTTCTTTTTCCTCAATAGGCTTCTTAGGGCTCTGAATGTCCACCTGCAGTTTCTACAGAAGGAGTGTTTGCAAACTCCTCAGTGAAAAGTAAGGTTCAACTCTGTTAGTTGAATGCACAGATCAGAAATAAGTTTCACAGAATTCTACTGTGTAGTTGTTATTTGAAGATAGTCCCTTTCCCAAGATAGGCCTCTTAGGGCTCCGAATGTCCACTTGCAGGTTCTACAGAAAGAGTGTTTCCAAACTCCTCAATCAAAAATAAAGTTCAACTCCGTTAGTTGAATGCACAGATCAGAAAGCAGTTTCACAGGATGCTTCTGTGTCATTTTTATTTGAAGATATACCTTTTTCCAAGATAGGCCTCTAAAGGCTCTGAATGTCCACTTGCAGTTTCTACAGAAGGAGTGTTTCCAAACTCCTTAATCAAAAGAAAGGTTCAACTCAGTTAGTTCAATGCAGAGATCAGGAAGCAGTTTCACAGAGTGCTTCTGAGTAGTTTTTATTTGAAGATATTCCTTTTTCCACGATAGGCATCTAAACACTCAGAATATCCACTTGCAGTTTGTAGAGAAAGAGTTTTTGAAAACTCCTCAATCAAAAGTGAAGTTCAACTCTGTTAGTTGAATGCCCAGATCAGAAAGAAGTTTCACAGAATGCTTCTGTGTATTTTCTATTTGAAGATCTTCCTTTGTCCATGATAGGCCTGGTAGCGCTCCAAATGTCCACTTTCAGTTTCTACAGAAAGAGTGTTTCCAAACTCCTCAATCAAAAGTAAAGTTGAACTCTTTTAGTTGAATGCCCAGATCAGAAAGTAGTTTCACAGAATGCTTCAGTGTCGTTTTGATTTGAAGATATTCCTTTTTCCACGATAGGCTTCTTAGGGCTCCGAATGTCCACTTTCAGTTTCTACAGAAAGAGTGTTTCAAAACTCCTCAATCAAAAGTAAGTTTCAAGTCTGTTAGTTGAATGCACAGATCAGAGAGAAGTTTCAGAGAATACTTTTGTGAGTTTTAATTTGAGAATATTTTTGTGTGGTTTTAATTAGTTTAATTTTAATTCCCTTTTCCACAATAGGACCCTTAGCACTCCAAATGTCCACTTTCAGTTTCTACAGGAAGAGTGTTTCCAAACTCCTCAATCAAAAGCAAGGTTCAACTCTGTTAGTTGAATGCACAGATCAGAAAAATGTTTCACAGAATGCTTCTGTGTTGTTTTTAGTTGAAGATTCTCCTTTTTCCACGATAGGCCTCTTAGCGCTCTGAAAATCCATTAGCAGTTTCTACAGAAAGTGTGTTTCCAAACTCCTCAATCACAAGGAAGATTCAACTCTGTCAGTTGAATGCACAGATCAGAAAGAAATTTCACAGAATGCTTCTGTGTAGTTTTTTTTGATGATTTTCTTTTTCCCAGATAGGCCTCTTAGGTCTCCAAATGTCCACATGCAGTTT
Organism: Nomascus leucogenys; assembly: GCF_006542625.1. Classification (NCBI taxonomy): domain Eukaryota; kingdom Metazoa; phylum Chordata; class Mammalia; order Primates; family Hylobatidae; genus Nomascus; species Nomascus leucogenys. The sequence continues at coordinate 116,302 of NW_022096016.1, read as the reverse complement.
CTACAGAAAAAGTATTTCCAAAGTCCTCAATCAAAATAAGGTTCAACTCTGTTAGTTGAATTCATAGATTAGAAAGAATTTTCACAGAATGCTTCTGTGTATTTTTTAATTGAAGTTACTCCTTTTTCCACGACAGGCCTCTTAGCGCTCTGAATGTGCACTTGTAGTTTCTACAGAAAGAATCTTTCCAAACTCCTCTATCAAAACTTAGGTTCAACTCTGTTAGTTGAATGCACAGATCAGAAAGCAGTTTCACAGAATGCTACTGTGTAGTTTTCATTTGAAAATATTCCTTTTTGCACTATAGGCCTCTTAGTGCTCCGAATGTCCACTAGCACTTTCTACAAAAATAGGGCTTCCAAACGCTTCAATCCAAAGTAAGGTTCAACTCTGTTAGTTGAATGTACAGATCAGAAAGAAGTTTCACAGAATGCTTCTGTGTAGTTTTTATTTGAAGATATTCCTTTTTCCACGATAGGCCTCTTAACGCTCCGAATGCCCACTTGCAGTTTCTACACAAAGAGTGTTTCCAAACTCCTCAATCAAAAGTAAGGTTCAACTCTGTTAGTGGAATGCAGAGATCAGGAAGAAGTTTCACAGAAGGCTTCTTTGTAGTTTTTACTTGAAGATATTCCTTTTTCCATGATAGGACCCTTAGCGCTCCGAATGTCCACTTGCAGTTTTCCAAACTCCTCAATCAAAAGTAAGATTCAATTCTGTTAGTTGGAAGCCCAGATCAGAAAGTAGTTTCAGAGAACTATTCGGTTTAGTTTTGATTTGAAGATCTTCCTTTTTCCACGATTGGCCTCTTAGCTCTCCGAATGTCCATTAGCAGTTTCTACAGAAAGAGTGTTTCCAAACTCCTCCAACAAAAGTAAGGTTGAACTCTGTTAGTTGAATGCAAAGAGAAGAAAGTAGTTTCGCAGAATTCTTCTGCGTAGTTTTTACTTGAAGATATTCCTTTTTACACGATAGGCCACTTAGCGCTCCGAATGTCCACTTGCAGTTTCTACAGAAAGAGTGTTTCAGAACTCCTCAATCAAAATTAAGGTTGAATTCTGTTAGTTGAATGCACATATCAGTAAGTAGTTTCACAGAATGCTTCTGTTTAGTTTTTATTGGAAGATATTCCTTTTTCCACGATAGGCATCTTAGCGTTCCGAATGTCCACTTCCACTTTCTACAGAAAGAGTTTTTCCAAACTCCTCAATGAAAGGTAAGATTCAACTCTGTTAGTTGAATGCACAGATCAGAAAGCAGTTTCACAGAATGCTTCTGTGTAGTTTTTATTTGTAGACATTCTTTTTTCCAGGATAGGCCTCTTAGTGCTCTGAATGTACACTTGCAGTTTCTAAGGAAAGACTGTTTAAAAACTCCTCAATCAATGTAATGTTCAACTCTGTTAGTTGAAAGCACAGATCAGAAAGGAAGTTTCACAGAATGCTTCTGTGTAGTTTTTATTTCAAGAAATTCCTTTTTCCACGATAGGCCTCTTAGCGCTCCAAATATCCACTTGCAGTCCCTTCAGAAATGGTTTTGCCAAACTCCTCATTCAACACTAAGTTTCAACTCTGTTAGCTGAATGCACAGATCAGAAAGTAGTTTCAGAGAATGCTTCTGTGTAGTTTTAAGTTGAAGATATTCCTTTTTCCACGAAAGACCTCGTAGCGATCTGAATATCCACTTGCACTTTCTGCAGAAAGAGTGTTTCAGAACTCCTCAATTAAAAGTAAGGGTCAACTCTGTTAGTTGAATGCACAGATCAGAAAGAAGTTTCAAAGAATGCTTCTGTGTAGTTTTTATTTGAAGATATTCCTTTTTCCATGATAGGCCTCTTAGCACTCCAAATGTCCACTTGCAGTTGCTACAGAAAGAGTGTTTCCAAACTACTCAATCAAAGGTAAGGCTCAACACTGTTAGTTGAATGTACAGATCAGAAAGATGTTTCATAGAATGCTTCTGTGTAGTTTTTATTTGACGATATTAATTTTTCCGCGATAGGCCTCTTAGTGCTCCGAATGTCCACTTTCAGTTTCTACGGGAAGAGCTTTTCCAAACTCCTCAATCAAAAGTAAGCTGCAACTCTGTTAGTTGAATGCACAGTTCAGAAAGTAGTTTCACAGAATGATTCGGTCTAATTTTTAGTTGAATATATTCCTTTTTCCACGTTCGGCCCCTTAGCGCTCCGAATTTCCACTTGCAGTTTCTACAGAAAGAGTGTTTCCAAACTCCTCAATAAAAATTAGCGGTCAACACTGTTAGTTGAATGCACAGATCAGAAATAAGTTTCACAGAATGCTTAGTTGTAGTTTTTAGTTGAAGTTATTCCTTTTTCCACGATGGGCCTCTTAGCACTCTGAATGTCCACTTGCAGTTTCTACAGAAAGAGTTTTTCCAAACTCCTCAATCAAAAGTAAGGTTCAACTCTGTTATTTGAATGCACAGATCAGCAAGAAGTTTCGCAGAATGCTTCTGTGTAATTTTTATTAGAAGATATTCTTTTTTCCATGAGAGGCTTCTTAGCACTCCGAATGTCCACTTGCAGTTTCTACAGAAAGAGTGTTTCCAAATTCCTCAATAAAAAGTAAGGTTCAACACTGCTACTTGAATGCACAGATCAGAAAGAAGTTTCACAGTATGCTTAGTTGTAGTTTTTACTTGAAGATATTCCTTTTTCCACGATGGGCCTCTTAGCGCTCCGAATGTCCACTTGCAGTTTCTACAGAAAGAGTGTTTCCAAACACCTCAATCAAAAGTAAGGTTCAACTCTGTTAGTTGAAAGCACAGATCAGCAAGAAGTTTCACAGAATGCTTCTGTGTACTTTTTATTTGAAGATGTTCCTTTTTCCACGATAGGCCTCTTAGCTTTCCGAATGTCCACTTGCAGTTTGTCCCGAAAGATTGTTTCCAAACTCATCATTCAAAAGTAAGTTTCAACTCTGTTAGTTGAATGTACAGATCAGAAAGAAGTTTCACAGAATGCTTCTGTGTAGTTTTTATTTGAAGATATTCCTTTTTCCACGATAGGCCTCTTAACGCTCCGAATGCCCACTTGCAGTTTCTACATAAAGAGTGTTTCCAAACTCCTCAATCAAAAGTAAGGTTCAACTCTGTTAGTGGAATGCAGAGATCAGGAAGAAGTTTCACAGAAGGCTTCTTTGTAGTTTTTACTTGAAGATATTCCTTTTTCCAGGATAGGCCCCTTATAGCTCAGAATGTCCACTTGCAGTTTTCCAAACTCCTCAATCAAAAGTAAGATTCAATTCTGTTAGTTGGAAGCCCAGATCAGAAAGTAGTTTCAGAGAACTATTCGGTTTAGTTTTGATTTGAAGATCTTCCTTTTTCCACGATTGGCCTCTTAGCTCTCCGAATGTCCATTAGCAGTTTCTACAGAAAGAGTGTTTCCAAACTCCTCCAACAAAAGTAAGGTTGAACTCTGTTAGTTGAATGCAAAGAGTAGAAAGTAGTTTCGCAGAATTCTTCTGCGTAGTTTTTACTTGAAGATATTCCTTTTTACACGATAGGCCACTTAGCGCTCTGAATGTCCACTTGCAGTTTCTACAGAAAGAGTGTTTCAGAACTCCTCAATCAAAATTAAGGTTGAATTCTGTTAGTTGAATGCACATATCAGTAAGTAGTTTCACAGAATGCTTCTGTTTAGTTTTTATTGGAAGATATTCCTTTTTCCACGATAGGCATCTTAGCGTTCCGAATGTCCACTTCCACTTTCTACAGAAAGAGTTTTTCCAAACTCCTCAATGAAAGGTAAGATTCAACTCTGTTAGTTGAATGCACAGATCAGAAAGCAGTTTCACAGAATGCTTCTGTGTAGTTTTTATTTGTAGACATTCTGTTTTCCAGGATAGGCCTCTTAGTGCTCTGAATGTACACTTGCAGTTTCTAAGGAAAGACTGTTTAAAACTCCTCAATCAATGTAATGTTCCACTCTGTTAGTTGAAAGCACAGATCAGAAAGGAAGTTTCACAGAATGCTTCTGTGTAGTTTTTATTTCAAGAAATTCCTTTTTCCACGATAGGCCTCTTAGCGCTCCAAATATCCACTTGCAGTCCCTTCAGAAATGGTTTTGCCAAACTCCTCATTCAAAACTAAGTTTCAACTCTGTTAGCTGAATGCACAGATCAGAAAGTAGTTTCAGAGAATGCTTCTGTGTAGTTTTAAGTTGAAGATATTCCTTTTTCCACGAAAGACCTCGTAGCGATCTGAATATCCACTTGCACTTTCTGCAGAAAGAGTGTTTCAGAACTCCTCAATTAAAAGTAAGGGTCAACTCTGTTAGTTGAATGCACAGATCAGAAAGAAGTTTCAAAGAATGCTTCTGTGTAGTTTTTATTTGAAGATATTCCTTTTTCCATGATAGGCCTCTTAGCACTCCAAATGTCCACTTGCAGTTGCTACAGAAAGAGTGTTTCCAAACTACTCAATCAAAGGTAAGGCTCAACACTGTTAGTTGAATGTACAGATCAGAAAGATGTTTCATAGAATGCTTCTGTGTAGTTTTTATTTGACGATATTAATTTTTCCGCGATAGGCCTCTTAGTGCTCCGAATGTCCACTTTCAGTTTCTACGGGAAGAGCTTTTCCAAACTCCTCAATCAAAAGTAAGCTGCAACTCTGTTAGTTGAATGCACAGTTCAGAAAGTAGTTTCACAGAATGATTCGGTCTAATTTTTAGTTGAATATATTCCTTTTTCCACGTTCGGCCCCTTAGCGCTCCGAATTTCCACTTGCAGTTTCTACAGAAAGAGTGTTTCCAAACTCCTCAATAAAAATTAGCGGTCAACACTGTTAGTTGAATGCACAGATCAGAAATAAGTTTCACAGAATGCTTAGTTGTAGTTTTTAGTTGAAGTTATTCCTTTTTCCACGATGGGCCTCTTAGCACTCTGAATGTCCACTTGCAGTTTCTACAGAAAGAGTTTTTCCAAACTCCTCAATCAAAAGTAAGGTTCAACTCTGTTATTTGAATGCACAGATCAGCAAGAAGTTTCGCAGAATGCTTCTGTGTAATTTTTATTAGAAGATATTCTTTTTTCCATGAGAGGCTTCTTAGCACTCCGAATGTCCACTTGCAGTTTCTACAGAAAGAGTGTTTCCAAATTCCTCAATAAAAAGTAAGGTTCAACACTGCTACTTGAATGCACAGATCAGAAAGAAGTTTCACAGTATGCTTAGTTGTAGTTTTTACTTGAAGATATTCCTTTTTCCACGATGGGCCTCTTAGCGCTCCGAATGTCCACTTGCAGTTTCTACAGAAAGAGTGTTTCCAAACACCTCAATCAAAAGTAAGGTTCAACTCTGTTAGTTGAAAGCACAGATCAGCAAGAAGTTTCACAGAATGCTTCTGTGTACTTTTTATTTGAAGATGTTCCTTTTTCCACGATAGGCCTCTTAGCTTTCCGAATGTCCACTTGCAGTTTGTCCCGAAAGATTGTTTCCAAACTCATCATTCAAAAGTAAGTTTCAACTCTGTTAGTTGAATGTACAGATCAGAAAGAAGTTTCACAGAATGCTTCTGTGTAGTTTTTATTTGAAGATATTCCTTTTTCCACGATAGGCCTCTTAACGCTCCGAATGCCCACTTGCAGTTTCTACATAAAGAGTGTTTCCAAACTCCTCAATCAAAAGTAAGGTTCAACTCTGTTAGTGGAATGCAGAGATCAGGAAGAAGTTTCACAGAAGGCTTCTTTGTAGTTTTTACTTGAAGATATTCCTTTTTCCATGATAGGACCCTTAGCGCTCCGAATGTCCACTTGCAGTTTTCCAAACTCCTCAATCAAAAGTAAGATTCAATTCTGTTAGTTGGAAGCCCAGATCAGAAAGTAGTTTCAGAGAACTATTCGGTTTAGTTTTGATTTGAAGATCTTCCTTTTTCCACGATTGGCCTCTTAGCTCTCTGAATGTCCATTAGCAGTTTCTACAGAAAGAGTGTTTCCAAACTCCTCCAACAAAAGTAAGGTTGAACTCTGTTAGTTGAATGCAAAGAGTAGAAAGTAGTTTCGCAGAATTCTTCTGCGTAGTTTTTACTTGAAGATATTCCTTTTTACACGATAGGCCACTTAGCGCTCCGAATGTCCACTTGCAGTTTCTACAGAAAGAGTGTTTCAGAACTCCTCAATCAAATTAAGGTTGAATTCTGTTAGTTGAATGCACATATCAGTAAGTAGTTTCACAGAATGCTTCTGTTTAGTTTTTATTGGAAGATATTCCTTTTTCCACGATAGGCATCTTAGCGTTCCGAATGTCCACTTCCACTTTCTACAGAAAGAGTTTTTCCAAACTCCTCAATGAAAGGTAAGATTCAACTCTGTTAGTTGAATGCACAGATCAGAAAGCAGTTTCACAGAATGCTTCTGTGTAGTTTTTATTTGTAGACATTCTGTTTTCCAGGATAGGCCTCTTAGTGCTCTGAATGTACACTTGCAGTTTCTAAGGAAAGACTGTTTAAAAACTCCTCAATCAATGTAATGTTCAACTCTGTTAGTTGAAAGCACAGATCAGAAAGGAAGTTTCACAGAATGCTTCTGTGTAGTTTTTATTTCAAGAAATTCCTTTTTCCACGATAGGCCTCTTAGCGCTCCAAATATCCACTTGCAGTCCCTTCAGAAATGGTTTTGCCAAACTCCTCATTCAACACTAAGTTTCAACTCTGTTAGCTGAATGCACAGATCAGAAAGTAGTTTCAGAGAATGCTTCTGTGTAGTTTTAAGTTGAAGATATTCCTTTTTCCACGAAAGACCTCGTAGCGATCTGAATATCCACTTGCACTTTCTGCAGAAAGAGTGTTTCAGAACTCCTCAATTAAAAGTAAGGGTCAACTCTGTTAGTTGAATGCACAGATCAGAAAGAAGTTTCAAAGAATGCTTCTGTGTAGTTTTTATTTGAAGATATTCCTTTTTCCATGATAGGCCTCTTAGCACTCCAAATGTCCACTTGCAGTTGCTACAGAAAGAGTGTTTCCAAACTACTCAATCAAAGGTAAGGCTCAACACTGTTAGTTGAATGTACAGATCAGAAAGATGTTTCATAGAATGCTTCTGTGTAGTTTTTATTTGACGATATTAATTTTTCCGCGATAGGCCTCTTAGTGCTCCGAATGTCCACTTTCAGTTTCTACGGGAAGAGCTTTTCCAAACTCCTCAATCAAAAGTAAGCTGCAACTCTGTTAGTTGAATGCACAGTTCAGAAAGTAGTTTCACAGAATGATTCGGTCTAATTTTTAGTTGAATATATTCCTTTTTCCACGTTCGGCCCCTTAGCGCTCCGAATTTCCACTTGCAGTTTCTACAGAAAGAGTGTTTCCAAACTCCTCAATAAAAATTAGCGGTCAACACTGTTAGTTGAATGCACAGATCAGAAATAAGTTTCACAGAATGCTTAGTTGTAGTTTTTAGTTGAAGTTATTCCTTTTTCCACGATGGGCCTCTTAGCACTCTGAATGTCCACTTGCAGTTTCTACAGAAAGAGTTTTTCCAAACTCCTCAATCAAAAGTAAGGTTCAACTCTGTTAGTTGAATGCACAGATCAGAAAGAAGTTTCGCAGAATGCTTCTGTGTAATTTTTATTAGAAGATATTCTTTTTTCCATGAGAGGCTTCTTAGCACTCCGAATGTCCACTTGCAGTTTCTACAGAAAGAGTGTTTCCAAATTCCTCAATAAAAAGTAAGGTTCAACACTGCTACTTGAATGCACAGATCAGAAAGAAGTTTCACAGTATGCTTAGTTGTAGTTTTTACTTGAAGATATTCCTTTTTCCACGATGGGCCTCTTAGCGCTCCGAATGTCCACTTGCAGTTTCTACAGAAAGAGTGTTTCCAAACACCTCAATCAAAAGTAAGGTTCAACTCTGTTAGTTGAAAGCACAGATCAGCAAGAAGTTTCACAGAATGCTTCTGTGTAATTTTTATTTGAAGATATTCCTTTTTCCACGATAGGCCTCTTAGCTTTCCGAATGTCCACTTGCAGTTTGTCCCGAAAGATTGTTTCCAAACTCATCATTCAAAAGTAAGTTTCAACTCTGTTAGTTGAATGCACAGATCAGAAAAAAGTTTCAAAGAATGCTTCTGTGTAGTTTTTATTTGAAGATATTCCTTTTTCCACGATAGGCCTCTTAGCGCTCCAAATGTCCACTTGCAGTTTCTACAGAAAGTTTGTTTGCTAACTCCTCAATCAAAGGTAAGGATCAACTCTGTTAGTTGAATGCACAGATCAGAAAGAAGTTTTGCAAAATGCTTCTGTGTAATTTTTATTAGAAGATATTCCTTTTTCCACGATAGGCTTCTTAGTGCTCCGAATGTCCACTTGCAATTTCTACAGAAAGAGTGTTTCCAAACTCCTCAATAAAATTATGTTTCAACTCTATTAGTTGAATGCACAGATCAGAGAGTAGTTTCAGAAAATACTTCTGTGTAGTTTTAATTTGAAGATATTCCTTTTTCCACGATAGTCCTCTTAGCGCTCCGAATGTCCACTTTCAGTTTCTGCAGAAAGAGTGTTTCCATACTCCTCAATCAAAAGTAAGTTTCAACCCTATTAGTTGAATGCACAGATCAGAAAGAAGTTTCACAGAATGCTTTTGTGTAGTTTTTAGTTGAAGATATTCCTTTTTCCACGATAGGCCTCTTAGCGCTCCGAATGACCATTAGCAATTTCTACAGAAATAGTGTTTCCAAACTCCTCAATCAAAAGTAAGGTTCAACACTGTTAGTTGAATGCACAGATCAGAAAGAAGTTTCGCAGAATGCTTCAGTGATATTTTTATTTGAAGATATTCCTTTTTCCACGATAGGCCTCTTAGCACTCCGAATGTCCACTTGCAGTTACTACTGAAAGAGTGTTTCCAACTCCTCAATCAAAAGTAAGATTCAACTCTGTCAGTTGAATGCACAGATCAGAAAGAAGTTTCACAGAATGCTTCTGTGTAGTTTTTTTTTTTTGAAGATTTTCTTTTTCCACGATAGGCCTCTTAGGGCTCTGAATGTCCACTTGCAGTTTCTACAGAAAGAGAGTGTTTCCAAACTCTTCAATCAAAATTAGGTTCAACTCTGTTAGTTGAATTCACAGATCAGAAAGAAGTTTCACAGAACGCTTCTGTGTAGTTTTTAATTGAAGATATTCCTTTTTCCACGTTCGGCCTCTTAGCGCTCCGAATGTCTGCTTGCAGTTTGTACAGAAAGAGTGTTTCCAAACTTCGCAATCAAAAGTAAGTTTCAACTCTGTTAGTTGAATGCATAGATCAGAAAGCAGTTTCACACAATGCCACTCTGTAGTTTTTATATGATGATATTACTTTTCCCAAGATAGGCCTCTTAGCCCTCCAAATGTCCACTTGCAGTTTCTACAGAAGGAGTGTTTCCAAGCTCCTCAATCAAAAGTAAGGTTCAACTCTGTTAGCTGAATGCACTGATCAAAAGCAGTTTCACAGAGTGCTTCTGTGTAATTTTTATTTGAAGATATTCCTTTTTCCACGATAGGCCTCTTAGCTTTCCGAATTGTCCACTTCCACTTTCTACAGAAAGAGTGTTTCCAAACTCCTCAATCAAAAGTAAGATTCAACTCTGTTAGTTGAATGCACAGATAAGAAAACAGTTTCAGAGAATGCTTCTGTGTAGTTTTTATTTGAAGGCATTCCTTTTTCCACGGTAGGCCTGTTAGCGCTCTGAATGTCCACTTGCAGTTTCTAAGGAAAGAGTGTTTAAAAACTCCTCAATCGAGAGGTGGAGCCAAGATGGCCGAATAGGAACAGCTCCGGTCTCCAGCTCCCAGCCCGAGTGACACAGAAGACTGGTGATTTCTGCATTTCTGCTTGAGGTACCTGTTTCATCCCACTAGGGAGTGCCAAACAGTGGGTGCAGGACAGTCAGTGAAGCGCACTGTGAGCGAGTCGAAGCAGGGCGAGGCACTGCCTCACTCAGGAAGTGCAAGGGGTCAGGGAGTTCCCTTTCCCAGTCAAAGAAAGGGGTAACAGACGGCACCTGGAAAATCGGGTCAGTCCCACCCTCATACTGTGCTTTCCCAACAGGCCTGGAAAATGGCACACTAGGAGATTGTGTCCCGCATCTGGCTCGGAAGGTCCTATGCCCACGGAGTCTCAGTGATTGCTAGCACAGCAGTCTGAGATCAAGCTGCAAGGTGGCAGCGAGGCTGGGGTAGGGGCGCCCGCCATTGCCCAGGCTTGATTAGGAAAACAAAGCAGCCAGGAAGCTCGAACTGGGTGGAGCCCACCACAGCTCAAGGAGGCATGTCTGCCTCTGTAGGCTCCACCTCTGGGGGCAGGGCACAGACAGATAAAAAGTCAGCAGGAATCTCCGGAGACTTAAATGTCCCTGTCTGACTGACAGCTTTGAAGAGAGTAGTGGTTCTCGCAGCACGCAGCTGGAGATCTGAGAACGGACAGACTGCCTCCTAAAGTGGGTCCCTCACCCCTGAGCAGCCTAACTGGGAGGCACCCCCCCAGTAGAGAAAGACTGACACCTCACTGGGCCAGGTACTCCTCTGAGACAAAACTTCCAGAGGAACTATCAGACAGATGAATTTGTGGTCTCACGAAAATCCGCTGTTCTGCAGCCACCACTGCTGACACCCAGCCAAACAGGGTCTGGAGTGGACCTCTTGTAAACTCCAACAGACCTGCAGCTAAGGGTCCTGTCTTGTAGAAGGAAAACTAACAAACAGAATGGACATCCACACCAAAAACCCATGTGTACATCACCATCATCAAAGCCCAAAAGTAGATAAAACCGCAAAGATGGGGAAAAAACAGAGCAGGAAAACTGGAAACTCTAAAAAGAAGAGCACCTCTACTCCTCCAAAGGAACGCAGTTCCTCATCAGCAACGGAACAAAGCTGGATGGAGGTTGACTTTGACGAGTTGAGAGAAGAAGGCTTCAGATGATCAAACTATGCTGAGCTACGGGAGGAAATTCAAAACAATAGCAAAGAAGTTAAAAACTTTGAAAAAAATTAGAAGAATGGATAACTAGAATAACCAATTGAGAGAAGGGCTTAAAGGAGATGATGGAGCTGAAAGCCAAGTTTCGAGAACTACGTGAAGATTGCAGAAGCCTCAGTAGAAGATGCGATCAACTGGAAGAAAGGGTATCGCCGATGGAAGACGAAATGAATGAAATGAAGTGAGAAGGGAAGTCTAGAGAAAAAAGAATAAAAAGAAATGAACAAAGCCTCCAAGAAATTTGGGACTACGTGAAACGACCAAACCTACGTCTGATTGGTGTACCTGAAAATGATGGGGAGAATGGAACCAAGTTGGAAAACACTCTGCAAGATATTATCCAGGAGAACTTCCACAATCTAGCAAGGCAGGCCAACATTCAGATTCAGGAAATACAGAGAACGCCACAAAGATACTCCTCGAGAAGAGCAACCCCAAGACACATAATTGTCAGATTCACCAAAGTTGAAATGAAGGAAAAAATGTTAAGGGCAGCCAGAGAGAAAGGTCCGGTTACCCACAAAGGGAAGCCCATCAGACTAACAGCTGATCTCTCGGCAGAAACTCTACAAGCCAGAAGAGAGTGGGGCCTGATATTCAACATTCCTAAAGGAAAGAATTTTCAACCCAGAATTTCCTATCCAGCCAAACTAAGCTTCATAAGTGAAGGAGAAATAAAATACTTTACAGACAAGCAAACGCTGAGTGATTTTGTCACCACCAGGCCTGCCCTAAAAGAGCTCCTGAAGGAAGCACTAAACATGGAAAGGAACAACCGCTACCACCCACTGCAAAAACATGCCAAATTGTAAAGACAATCGAGGCTAGGAAGAAACTGCATCAACTAATGAGCAAAATAACCAACTAACATCATAATGACAGGATAAGATTCACACATAACAATATTAACGTTAAATGTAAATGGGCTAAATGCTCCAATTAAGACACAGACTGGCAAACTGGATAAGGAGTCAGGACCCTTCAGTGTGCTGTATTCAGGAAACCCATCTCACGTGCAGAGACACAGATAGACTCAAAATAAAGGGATCGAGGAAGATCTATCAAGCAAATGGAAAACAAAAAAAGGCAGGGGTTGCAATCCTAGTCTCTGATAAAATAGACATTAAACCAACAAAGATCAAAAGAGACACAGAAGGCTGTTAAGTAATGGTAGAGGGCTCAATTCAACAAGAAGAACTAACTATCCTAAATATATATGCACCCAACACAGGAGCACCCAGATTCATAAAGCAAGTCCTGAGTGACCTACAAAGGGACTTAAACTCCCACACAATAATACTGGGAGATTTTAACACCCCACTGTCAACATTAGACAGATCATCGAGACAGAAAGTTAACAAGGATATCCAGGAATTGAACTCAGCTCTACACAAAGTGGACCTAATAGACATCTACTGAACTCTCCACCCCAAATCAACAGAATATACATCTTTTTCAGCACCACACCACACCTATTCCAAAATTGACCACATAGTTGGAAGTAAAGCTCTCCTCAGCAAATGTAAAAGAACAGAAATTATAACAAACTGTCTGTCAGACCACAGTGCAATCAAACTAGAACTCAGGATTAAAAAACTCATTCAAAACCGCTCAACTACATGGAAACTGAACAACCTGCTCCTGAATGACTATTGGGTACATAATGAAATGAAGGCAGAAATAAAGATGTTCTTTGAAACCAACGAGAACAAAGACACAACATACCAGAATCTCTGGGACACATTCAAAGCAGTGTGTAGAGGGAAATTTATAGCACTAAATGCCCACAAGAGAAAGCAGGAAAGATCCAAAATTGACACCCTAACATCACAATTAAAAGAACTAGAAAAGCAAGAGCAAACACATTCAAAAGCTAGCAGAAGGCAAGAAATAACTAAAATCAGAGCAGAACTGAAGGAAATAGAGACACAAAAAACCCTTCAAAAAATTAAGGAATCCAGGAGCTAGTTTTTTGAGAAGATCAACAAAATTGATAGACTGCTAGCAAGACTAATAAAGAAGAAAAGAGAGAAGAATCAAATAGATGCAATAAAAAATGAAAAAGGGATATTACCACCGATCCCACAGAAATACAATCTACCATCAGGGAATACTACAAACACCTCTATGCAAATACACTAGAAAATCTAGAAGAAATGGATAAATTCCTCGACAAATACACTCTCCCAAGACTAAATCAGGAAGAAGTCGAATCTCTGAATAAACCAATAACAGGTTCTGAAATTGTGGCAATAATCAATAGCTTACCAACTAAAAAGAGTCCAGGACCTGATGGATTCACAGCTGAATTCTACCAGAGGTACAAGAAGGAACTGGTACCATTCCTTCTGAAACTACTCCAATCGATAGAAAAAGAAGGAATCCTAACTAACACATTTTATGAAGCCAGCATCGTCCTGATACCAAAGCCAGGCAGAGACACAACCAAAAAAGAGAATTTTAGGCCAATATCCTTGATGGACATTGATGCAAAAATCCTCAATAAAATACTGGCAAACCAAATCCAGCAGCACATCAAAAAGCTTATACACCATGATCAAGTGGGCTTCATCCCTGGGATGCAAGGCTGGTTCAACATACGCAAATCAATAAATGTAATCCAGCATATACACAGAACCAAAGACAAAAACCACATGATTATCTCAATAGATGCAGAAAAGGCCTTTGACAAAATTCAACAACCCTTCATGCTAAAAACTCTCAATAAATTAAGTATTGATGGGACGTATCTCAAAATAATAAGAGCTATCTATGACAAACCCACAGCCAATATCATACTGAATGGGCAAAAACTGGAAGCATTCCCTCTGAAAACTGGCACAAGACAGGGATGCCCTCTCTCACCGCTCCTATTCAACATAGTGCTGGAAGTTCTGGCCAGAGCAATCAGGCAGGAGAAGGAAATAAAGGGTATTCAATTAGGAAAAGAGGAAGTCAAACTGTCCCTGTTTGCAGATGACATGATTGTACATCTAGAAAATCCCATTGTCTCAGCCCAAAATCTCCTTAAGCTGATTAGCAACTTCAGCAAAGTCTCAGGATACAAAATCAATGTACAAAAATCACAAGCATTCTTGTACACCAATAACAGACAAACAGAGAGCCAAATCATGAGTGAACTCCCATTCACAATTGCTTCAAAGAGAATAAAATACCTAGGAATCCAACTTACAAGGGATGTGAAGGACCTCTTCAAGGAGAACTACAAACCACTGCTCAATGAAATAAAAGAGGATACAAACAAATGGAAGAACATTCCATGCTCATGGGTTGGAAGAATCAATATCGTGAAAATGGCCATACTGCCCAAAGTAACTTATAGATTCAATGCCATCCCCATCAAGCTACCAATGACTTTCTTCACAGAATTGGAAAAAACTACTTTAAAGTTCATATGGAACCAAAAAAGAGCCTGCATCACCAAGTCAATCCTAAGCCAAAAGAACAAAGCTGGAGGCAACACCCTACCTGACTTCAAACTATACTAGAAGGCTACAGTAACCAAAATAGCATGGTACTGGAACCACAACAGAGATATAGATCAATGGAACAGAACAGAGCCCTCAGAAATGATGCCGCATATGTACAACTATCTGATCTTTGACAAACTTGACAAAAACAAGAAATGGGGAAAGGATTCCCTATTTAATAAATGGTGCTGGGAAAACTGGCTAGCCATATGTAGAAGGCTGAAACTGGATCCCTTCCTTACACCTTATACAAAATTAATTCAAGATGGATTAAAGACTTAAATGTTAGACCTAAAACCATTAAAATCCTACAAGAAAACCTAGGCAATACCATTCAGGCCATAGGCGTGGGCAAGGACTTCATGTCTAAAACACCAAAAGCAATGGCAACAAAAGCCAAAATTGACAAATGGGATCTCATTAAACTTAAGAGCTTCTGCACAGCAAAAGAAACTACCATCAGAGAGAATAGGCAATCTACAGAATGGGAGAAAATTTTTGCAACCTACTCATCTGACAAAGGGCTAATATCCAGAATCTACAAAGAACTCAAACAAATTTACAAGAAAAAAACAAACAACCCCATCAAAAAGTGGGCAAAGGAAATGAACAGACACTTCTCAAAAGAAGACATTTATGCAGCCAAAAAAACACATGAAGAAATGCTCATCATCACTGGCCATTAGAGAAATGCAAATCAAAACCACAGTGAGATACCATCTAACACCAGTTAGAATGGCCATCATTAAAAAAGCAGGAAACATCAGGTGCTGGAGAGGATGTGGAGAAATAGGAACACTTTTACACTGTTGGTGGGACTGTAAACTAGTTCAACCATTGTGGAAGTCAGTGTGGTGATTCCTCAGGGATCTCGAACTAGAAATAACATTTGACCCAGCCATCCCATTACTGGATATATACCCAAAGGTCTATAAATCATGCTGCTATAAAGACACATGCACACGAATGTTTATTGGGGCACTATTCACAAGAGCAAAGAGTTGGAACCAACCCAAATGTCCAACAATGATACACTGGATTAAGAAAATGTGGCACATATACACCATGGAATACTATGCAGCCATAAAAAATGATGAGTTCGTGTCCTTTGTAGGGACATGGATGAAAATGGAAAACTTCATTCTCAGTAAACTATCGCAAGGACAAAAAACCAAACACCACATGTTCTCACTCATAGGTGGGAATTGAACAACGAGAACTCATGCACACAGGAAGGGGAACATCACATTCCGGCGACTGTTGTGGGTTGGGGGGAGGGGGGAGTGACAGCATTAGGAGATATACCTAATGCTAAATGACGAGTTAATGGGTGCAGGAAATCAACATGGCACATGGATACATATGTAACAAACCTGCACATTGTGCACATGTACCATAAAACCTAAAGTATAATAAATAAATAAACAAACAAACAAGCAAACAAACAAAAACCCCTCAATCAGAGTAAGGTGCAACTCTGTTAGTTGAAAGCACAGATCAGAAAGGAAGTTTCACAGAATGCTTATGTGTAGTTTTCATATGAAAATATTTCTTTTTCCACTATAGGCCTCTTAGCGCTTCGAATGTCCACTAGCAGTTTCTACAGAAAGAGTGTTTCCAAACTCCACAATCAAAAGTAAGGTTGAATTCTGTTAGTTGAATGCACAGATCAGAAAGAAGTTTCACAGAATGCTTCTGTGTAGTTTTTATTTCAAGAATTTCCTTTTTCCATGATAGTCCTCTTAGCGCTAGGAATGTCCACTTGCAGATTCTACAGAAAGAGTGTTTCCAAACTCCTCAATCAAAAGTAAGGTTCAACTCTGTTAGTTGAAAGCCCAGATCAGAAAGAAGTTTCACAGAACTCTTCTGTTTAGTTTTGATTTGAAGATATTCCTTTTTCCACGATAGGCCTCTTAGCGTTCCGAATGTCCATTTGCAGTTTCTACAGAAAGAGTGTTTCCAAACTCCTTAATCAAAAGTAAGGTTAACTCTGTTAGTTGAAAGCACAGATCAGAAAGCAGTTTCACAGAATGCTACTGTGTAGTTTTTATTTGAAGATATTCCTTTTCCCAAGATAGGCCTCTTAGCGCTCTGAATGTCCACTTGCAGGTTCTACAGAAACAGTGTTTCCAAACTCCTCAATGAAAAGTAAGGTTCAACTCTATTAGTTGAATGCACGGATAAGAAAGAAGTTACAGAGAATGCTCCTGTGTAGGTTTTTTTTGACGATATTAATTTTTCCGCGATAGGCCTCTTAGCGCTCCGAATGTCCATTTTCAGTTCCTACAGGAAGAGCATGTCAAAACTCCTCAATCAAAAGTAAGCTTCAACTCTGTTAGCTCAATGCACAGCTCAGAAAGTAGTTTCACAGAATGATTCTGTGTAGTTTTTAGATGAATATATTCCTTTTTCCAATTTAGGCCCCTTGGCACTCCGAATGTCAACTTGCAGTTTCTACAGAAAGTGTGTTTCCAAACTCCTCAATAAAAAGTAAATTTCAACACTGTTAGTTGAATGCACAGATCAGATAGGAGTTTCACAGAATGCTTCTTTGTAGTTTTTACTTGAAGATATTCCTTTTTCCACGATTTGCCTCTTAGTGCTCCGAATGTCCACTTGCAGTTTCAACAAAAAGAGTGTTTCCAAACTCCTCAATCAAAAGTAAGGTTCAACTCTGTTAGTTGAATGCACAGATCAGAAAGAAGATTCACAGAATGCTTCAGTGTAGTTTTTATTTGAAGATATTCCTTTTTCCATGATAGGCCTCTAAGCGCTCCGAATGTCCACTTGCAGTTTGTACAGAAAGAGTGTTTCCAAACTCCTCATTCAAAAGTAAGTTTCAACTCTGTTAGATGAATGCACAGATCAGAAAGACGTTTCACAGAATGCTTCTGTATAGTTTTTAATTGAAGATATTCCTTTTTCCACGATAGGATACTTAGCGCTCTGAATGTCCACTTGCAGTTTCTACAGAAAGTGTGTTTCCAAACTCCTCAATCAAAAGTAAGGATCAACTCTGTTAGTTGAATGCACAGATCAGAAAGAAGTTTCACAGAATGCTTCTGTGTAATTTTTATTTGAAGATATTCCTTTTTCAATGGTAGGCCTCTTAGAGCTCCAAATGTCCACTTGCAGTTTCTACAGAAAGATTGTTTCCAAACTCCTCAATCAAAAGTTAGTTTCAACACCATTAGTTGAATGCACAGATCAGAGAGAAGTTTCAGAGAATACTTTGGCATAGTTTTAATTGGAAGATATTCCCTTTTCCACAATAGGCCTCTTAGCACTCCGAATGTCCATTAGCAGTTTCTACAGAAAGAGTGTTTTGAAACTCCTCAATCAAATGTAAGGTTCAACTCTGTTAGTTGAAAGCACAGATCAGAAAGCAGTTTCACAGAATGCTACTGTGTAGTTTTTATTTGAAGATAGTCCTTTTCCCAAGATAGGCCTCTTAGCGCTCTGAATGTCCACTTGCAGGTTCTACAGAAACAGTGTTTCCAAACTCCTCAATGAAAAGTAAGGTTCAACTCTATTAGTTGAATGCACGGATAAGAAAGAAGTTACAGAGAATGCTCCTGTGTAGGTTTTTTTTGACGATATTAATTTTTCCGCGATAGGCCTCTTAGCGCTCCGAATGTCCATTTTCAGTTCCTACAGGAAGAGCATGTCAAAACTCCTCAATCAAAAGTAAGCTTCAACTCTGTTAGCTCAATGCACAGCTCAGAAAGTAGTTTCACAGAATGATTCTGTGTAGTTTTTAGATGAATATATTCCTTTTTCCAATTTAGGCCCCTTGGCACTCCGAATGTCAACTTGCAGTTTCTACAGAAAGTGTGTTTCCAAACTCCTCAATAAAAAGTAAATTTCAACACTGTTAGTTGAATGCACAGATCAGATAGGAGTTTCACAGAATGCTTCTTTGTAGTTTTTACTTGAAGATATTCCTTTTTCCACGATAGGCCTCTTAGCACTCTGAATGTCCACTTGCAGTTTCTACAGAAAGTGTGTTTCCAAACTCCTCAATCAAAAGTAAGATTCAACTCTGTTACTTGAATGCACAAATGAGAAAGAACTTTCACAGAATGCTTCTGTGTAGTTTTTAATTGAAGATATTCCTTTTTCCACGATAGGCCTCTTAGCGCTCCGAATGTCCACATGCAGTTTCTACAGAAAGAGTGTTTCCAAACTCTTCAATCAAAAGTAAGGTTCAACTCTATTAGTTGAATGCATGGTTCAGAAAGAAGTTTCAGACGATGATCCTCTGTAGTTTTTATTTGACGATATTAATTTTTCCGAGACAGGCCTCTTAGCTCTCCGAATGTACACTTTCAGTATCTACATGAAGAGTGTTTCCAAACTCCTCAATCAAAAGTAAGGTGCAAATATATTAGTTGAATGCACACATCAGAAAGCAGTTTCACAGAATGATTCTGTGTAGTTTTTATTTGAAGATATTCCTTTTTCCAAGTTAAGCCCCTTAGCGCTCCGATTGTCCACTTGCAGTTTCTGCTGAAAGATTGTTTCCAAACTCCTCAATAAAAAGTAAGGTTCAACACTGTTAGTTGAATGCACAGATCAGAAAGAAGTTTCACAGAATGCTTCTGTGGAGTTTTTATTTGAAGATATTCCTTTTTCCACGACAGGCCTCTTGGCGCTCCGAATGTCCACTTGCAGTTTCTATAGAAAGAGTGTTTCCAAACTCCACATTCAAAAGTAAGGTTCAACACTGTTAGTTGAATGCACTGATCAGAAAGAAGTTTCAAAGAATGCTCCTGTGTAGGTTTTATTTGACTACATTAATTTTTCCGCGATAAGCCTCTTAGCGCTCTGAATGTCCATTTTCAGTCCCTACAGGAAGAGCGTTTCAAAACTCCTCAATCAAATGTAAGATGCAACTCTGTTAGTTCAATGCACAGATCAGAAAGTAGTTTCACAGAATAATTCTGTGTAGTTTTTAGATGAATATATTCCTTTTTCCAAGTTAGGCCCTTTGGTGTTCCGAATGTCCACTTGCAGCTTCTACAGAAATAGTGTTTCCAAACTCCTCAAAAAAAGTAAAGTTCAACCCTTTTAGTTGGATGCACAGATCAGAAAGAAGTTTCACAGAATGCTTCTGTGTAGTATTTAATTGAAGATATTCCTTTTTCCACGATAGGACTCTTAGCGCTCCGAATGTCCACATGTAGTTTCTATAGAAAGAGTGTTTCCAAACTCCTCAATCAAAAGTAAGGTTCAACCCTGTTAGTTGAATGCACAGATCAGCAAGAAGTTTCACAGAATGCTTCTTGGTAGTTTGTATTTGAAGATATTCCTTTTTCCACGATAGGCTTCTTAGCACTCCGAATATCCACTTTCAGTTTCTACCGAAAGAATGTTTCCAAACTCCACATTCAAAAGTAAGGTTCAACACTGTTAGTTGAATGCACTGATCAGAAAGAAGTTTCAAAGAATGCTTCTGTGTACTTTTAATTTGAAGATATTGCCTATTCCACGATAAGCCTCTTAGCGCTCCGAATGTCCACTTTCAGTTTCTACAGAAAGAGTGTTTCCAAACTCTTCAATCAAAAGTAAGTTTCAACTCTATTAGTTGATTGCACAGATCAGAGAGAAGTTTCAGAGAATACTTGTGTGTAGTTTTAATTTGAAGATATTCCCTTTTCCACGATAGGACTCTTAGTGCTCCGAATGTCCACTTGCAGTTTCTACAGAGTGTTTCCAAACTCCTCAATCAAAAGTAAGGTTCAACTCTGTTAGTTGAATGCACAGATCAGAAAGCAGTTTCACAGAATGCTACTGTGTAGTTTTTATTTGAAGATAGTCCTTTTCCCAAGATAGGCCTCTTATCGTTCTGAATGTCCAATTCCACTTTCTACAGAAAGAGTGTTTCCAAACTCCTCAATCAAAAGTAAGATTCAACTCTGATAGTTGAATGCACAGATCAGAAAGCAGTTTCACAGAATGCTTCTGTGTAGATTTAATTTGAAGACTTTCCTTTTTCCAGGATAGGCCTTTTAGCGCTCCAAATGTCCACTTGCAGTAACTAAGGAAAGAGTGTTTAAAAACTCCTGAATCAAAGTAAGGTTCAACACTGTTAGTTGAAAGCACAGATAGGAAAGGAAGTTTCGCAGAATGCTTCAGAGTAGTTTTCATTTGAAAATATTCCTTTTTCCATTATAGGCCTTTTAGCGTTTCAAATTTCCACTAGCATTTCTACAGAAAGAGTGTTTCCAAACTCCTCAATCAAAAGTAAGCTTCAACTCTGTTGGTAGAATGCACAGATCTGAAAGAAGTTTCACAGAATGCTTCTGTGTAGTTTTTATTTGAAGATATTCCTTTTTCCATGATAGGCCTCTTAGCTCTCCTAATGTCCACTTGCAGTTTATACAGAAAAAATGCTTCGAAATTCCTCAATCATAAGTTAGGTTCTACTCTGTTAATTCAATGCACAGATGAGAAAGATGTTTCAACTAATACTTCTGTGTAGTTTTCATTTGAAGATATTCCTTTTTCCACGATACAAGTCTTAGTGCACCGATTGTCCACTTGCAGTTTCTACAGAATGAGTGTTTCAAAACTGCTTAATCAAAAGTAAGGTTCAACTCTGTTAGTTGAATGCACAGATCAGAAAGAAGTTTCACAGAAAGCTTCTGAGTAGTTTTTATATGAAGAGATTCCTTTTTCCATGATAGGCCTCCAAGCGCTCCAAATATCCACTTGCAGTTTCTACAGAAAGAGTGTTTCCAAACTCCTCAATCAAAAGTAAGGTTCAACTCTTTTAGTTGAATGTGCAGATCAGAAAGCAGTTTCACAGAATCCTTCAGTGTAGATATTATTTGAAAGTATTCCTTTTTCCACGATACATCCCAAAGCGCTCCGAATGTCCACTTGCAGTTTCAACAGAAAGAGTGTTTCAAAACTCCTCAATCAAAGTAAGGTTCAACTCTGTTAGTTGAATGCACAGATCTGAAAGACGTTTCGCAGAATGCTTCTGTGTAGTTTTTGTTTGAAGATATTCCATTTTCCACGAAAGGCCTCTTAGGGATCCAAACGTCCTCTTGCAGTTTCTACAGAAAGAGTGTTTCAAAACTCCTCAATCAAAAGTAAGGTCAACTCTGTTAGTTGAACGCACAGATCAGAAAGAAGTTTCACAGAATGCTTCTGTGTAGTTTTTATTTGAAGATATTCCTTTATCCATGATAGGCCTCTTAGCGCTCCAAATATCCACATGCAGTTTATACAGAAAGAGTGTTTCAAAACTCCTCAATCATAAGTAAGTTTCAACTCTGTTACTGGAATGCACAGATCAGTAAGAAGTTTCACAGAATGCTTCTGTGTAGTTTTTATTTGAAGATATTCCTTTTTCCTCGATAGGTCTCTTACCGTTCCGAATGTCCATTTGTAGTTTCTGCAGAGTGTTTCAAAACTCCTCTATCAAAAGTAAGGTTCAACTCTGTTAGTTGAATGCACAGATCAGAAAGAAATTTCATAGAATGCTTCTGTGTAGTTTTGATTTGAAGATATTCCTTTTTCCACTATAGGCCTGTTAGCGCTCCGAATGTCCACTTGCAGTTTCTACCGAAAGATTGTTTCAAAACTCCTCAATCAAAAGTAAGGTTCAACTATGTTAGTAGACTGCACAGATCAGTAAGAAGTTTCAGAGAATGCTTCTGTGTAGTTTTTATTTGAAGATATTCCATTTTCCACGATAGGCCTCTTAGGGTTCCGAATGTCCACTTGCAATTTCAACAGAAAGAGTGTTTCAAAACTCCTCAATCAAAAGTAAGTTTCAACTGTGTTAGTTTAACGCACAGATGAGAAAGAAGTTTCACACAATGCTTCTGTTTAGTTTTTATTTGAAGATATTCCATTTTCCACGATAGGCCTCTTAGGGATTTGAATGTCCTCTTGCAGTTTCTACAGAAAGAGTGTTTCCAAACCCCTCAATCAAAAGTAAGTATCAACTGTGTTAGTTGAATGCACAGATCAGAAAGAAGTTTCCCGGAATGCTTCTGTGTAGTTTTTATTTGAAGATATTACTTTTTCCAAGATAGGCCTCTTACCGCTCTGAATGTCCATTTGCAGTTTCTGCAGAGAGAGTGTTTCCAAACTCCTCAATCAAAAGTAAGGTTCAACTCTGTTAGTTGAATGCACAGATTATACAGAAGTTTCACAGAATACTTCTGTGTAATTTTAATTTGAAGGTATTCCTTTTTCCATGATAGGCCTCTTAGCGTTCTTATGTAAACTTGCAGTTTCTACAGAAAGTGTTTTTCGAAACTCCTCAATCAAAAGTAAGGTTGAACTCTGTTAGTTGAATGCACAGATGAGAAAAATGTTTTACACAATGATTCTGTGTAGTTTTCATTTGAATATATTCCTTTTTCCACTATAAGCCTCTTAGCGCTCCGAATGTCCAATTGCAGTTTCTTCAGAAAGAGTGTTTCCAAACTCCTCAAACAAAAGTAAGGTTCAAATCTGTTAGTTGATTGCACAGATCGGAAAGCAGTTTCACCGAATGCTTCTGTGTAGTTTTTATTTGAAGGTATTCTATTTTCCACGATAGGCCTCTTAGCACTCAGAATGTCCACTTGCAATTTCTACATAAAGAGTTTTTCAAACTTCCTGAATCATAATTAATGTTCAACTCTGTTATTTGAAAGCACAGATGAGAAAGAAGTTTCACCTAATAATTCTGTGAAGCTTTCATTAGAAGATATTCCTTTTTCCACTATTGTCCTATTAGTGCTCTGAATGTCCACTTGCAGTTACTACAGAAAGAGTGTTTCCAAACTCCTCAATCAAAAGTAAGGTTCAACTCCATTAATTGAATGCACAGATCAGAAGGTAGTTACACAGAATGCTTCTGTGTAGTTTTTATTTGAAGATATTCCTTTTTCCACGATAGGGCTCTTAGCGCTCCGAATGTCCACATTCAGTTTCTACAGAAAGAGTGTTACCAAACTCCTCAATCAAAAGTAAGGTTCAAGTCTGTTAGTTGAATGCACAGATCAGAAAGAATTTTCACAGAATGCATCTGTGTAGTTTTTATTTGAAGACATTCTTTTTCAACTACAGGACTCTTAGGGCTCCCAATGTCCACCTGCAGTTTTTACAGAAAGAGTGCTTCAAAATTCCTCAATTATAAGTAAGGTTCAACTCTGTTACTTGAATGCAGAGATCAGAAAGAAGTTTCACCTAATACTTCTGTGTAGTTTTCATTTGAAGGTATTCCTTTTTCCACGATAGGCCTCTTAGCGTTCCGAATGTCCACTTGCAGTTTGTGCAGAAAGAGTGTTACAAAACTGCTCATTCAAAAGTAAGGTTCAACTCTGTAAGATGAATGCACAGATCAGAAAGACGTTTCACAGAATGCTTCTGTGTAGTTTTTATTTGAAGATATTCTCTTTTCCACGATAGACCTCTTAGCGCTCAGAATGTCCACTTGCAGTTTGAAAGGAAAGAGTGTTTTAAAACTCCTCAATCAAATGTATTGTTCAACTCAGTTAGTTAAATGCACAGATCGGAAAGAAGTTTCACAGAATGCTTCTGTATAGTTTATATTTGAAGATATTTCTTTTCCACGATAGACCTCTTAGCGCTCCGAATGTCCACTTGCAGTTTCTACAGAAAGAGTGTTTCCAAACTCCTCAATCAAAAGTAAGTTTCAACTCTGTTACTTGAATGCACAGATCTGAAAGTAGTTTCAAATAATGCTTCTGTGTAGTTGTTATTTGAAGATATTCCTTTTTACACGATAGGCCTCTTAGCATGCCGAATGTCCACTTGCAGTTTCTACAGAAAGAGTGTTTCAAAATTCCTCAATCATAAGTAAGTTCGACTCTGTTAGTTGAATGCACAGATGAGAAAGAAGTTTCACCTAATACTTCTGAGTAGTTTTCATTTGAAGTTATTCCTTTTTCCACTATAGGCCTCTTAGCTCTCCTAATGTCCACTTGCAGTTTCTACAGAAAGAGTGTTTCAAAACTGCTCAATCAAAAGTAAGGTTCAACTCTGTTAGTTGAATGCACAGATCAGAAAGAAGTTTCACTGAATACTTCTGTGTAGTTTTCATTTGAAGATATTCCTCTTTCCACTATAGGCCACTTAGTGCTCCGAATGTCCACTTGCAGTTTCTACAGAAAGAGTGTTTCAAAACTCCTCAATCAAAAGTAAGTTTCAACTGTGTTAGTTGAATGCACAGATCAGAAAGAAGTTTCACAGAATGCTTCTGTGTAGTTTTTGCTTCAAGATATTCCATTTTCCACGATAGGCCTCTTAGGGATCCGAATGTCCTCTTGCACTTTCTACAGAAAGAGTATTTCAAAACTATTCAAGCAAAAGTAAGGTTCAAGGCTGTTAGTTGAATGCATAGATCAGAAAGTTGTTTCACAGAATGCTTCTGTGTAGTTTTTATTTGAAGATATTCCTTTTTCCACGATAGGCCTCTTAGGGATCCGAATGTAGTCTTGCAGTTTCTACAGAAAGAGTGTTTCCAAACTCCTCAATCAAAAGTAAGGTTCAACTCTTTTAGTTGAATGCGCAGATCAGAAAGCAGTTTCACAGAATCCTTCAGTGTAGATATTATTGGAAATTATTCCTTTTTCCACGATAGGTCCCAAAGCGCTCCGAATGTCCACTTGCAGTTTCAACAGAAAGAGTGTTTCAAAACTCCTCAATCAAAGTAAGGTTCAACTCTGTTAGTTGAATGCACAGATCTGAAAGACGTTTCGCAGAATGCTTCCGTGTAGTTTTTATTTGAACATATTCCTTTTTCCACGATAGGCCTCATAGGGATCCGAATGTCCACTTGCAGTTTCTACAGTAAGATTGTTTCCAACCTCCTCAATCCAAAGTAAGTTTCAGCTGTGTTAGTTGAATGCACAGATCAGAAAGAAGTTTCACAGAATGCTTCTGTGTAGTTTTTATTTGAAGATATTCCTTTTTCCACGACAGGCCTCTTAGCGCTCCGAATGTCCACTTGCAGTTTATACAGAAAGAGTGTTTACAAACTCCTCAATCAAAAGTAAGTTTCAACTCTGACAGTTGAATGCACAGATGAGAAAGTAGTTTCACAGAATGCTTCTGTGTAGTTTTTATTGGAAGTCATTCCTTTTTCCACTATAGACACCTCAGCGCTCCGAATGTCCAATTGCAGTTTCTACAGAAAGTGTGTTTCCAAACTCCTCAATCAAAAGTAAGGTTCACATCTGTTAGTTGAATGCACAGATCAGAAAGAAGTTTCACAGAATCCTTCCATGTAGATTTTATTAGAAGATATTCCTTTTTCCATGATAGGCCTCTTTGCGCTCCGAATGTCCACTTGCAGTTTCTACAGAAGGAGTGTTTCAAAACTCCTCAATCAAAAGTAAGGTTCAACTCTGTTACTTGAATGCACAGATCAGAAAGAATTTTCACAGAATGCTACTGTGTAGTTTTTATTTGAAGATATTACTTTTTCCACTATAGGCCTCTTACCGCTACGAATGTCCATTTGCAGTATCTGCAGAAAGATTGTTTCCAAACTCGTCAATCAAAAGTAAGGTTCAACTCAGTTAGTTGAATGCACAGATTATACAGAAGTTTCACAGAATGATTCTGTGTAATTTTTATTTGAAGATATTACTTTTTCCACAATAGGCCTCTTAGCGCTCCAAATGTCCACTTGCAGTTTCTACAGAAAGAGTTTTTCCAAACTCCTCAATCAAAAGTAACGTTGAAATCTGTTATTTGTATGTACAGATCAGAAAGACGTTTCTTAGAATGCTTCTGTTTATTTTTTATATCAAGATATTCCTTTTTCCACTATAAGCCTCTTAGCGCTCTGAATGTCCACTTGCAGTTTCTACAGAAAGAGTGTCTCCAAACTCCTCGATCAAAAGCAATGTTCAAATCTGTTAGTTGAATGCACAGATCAGGTAGAGGTTTCACACAATGCATCTGTCTAGTTTTTATGTGAAGACATTCATTTTTCCATGATAGGAATCTTAGCACTCCGTATGTCCAGTTGAAGTTTCTACAAAAAGATTGTTTCCAAGTTCCTCAATCAAAAGTAAGGTTCAACTCTATTAGTTGATTGCACAGATCAGAACGAAGTTTATAGAATTCTTCTGTGTAGCTTTTATTTCAAGATATTCCTTTTTCCACGATAGGCCCCTCAGCTCTCCGATTGTCCACTTGCAGTTTGTACAGAAAGAGTGTTTCCAAACTCTTCAATCAAAAGTAAGGTTAAAGTCTTTTAATTGAATGCACAGATCAGAAATTAGTTTCACAGATTGCTTCTGTGTAGTTTTTATTTGAAGATATTCCTTTTTCCACGAAAGGCCTCTTAGAGCTCCGAATGTCCACTTGCAGTATCCACAGAAAGAGTGTTCCCAAACTCCTCAATCAAAAGTAACATTCAACACTGTTAGTTGAATGCACAGATCAGAAAGAAGTTTCACAGAATCCTTCTGTGTAATTTTTATTTGGCGATATTCCTTTTTCCACGATAGATCTCTTATAGCTCTGAATGTCCACGTGCATTTTCTACAGAAAGAGTGCTTCAAAACTCCCGAAACAAAAGTGAGGTTCAACTCCATTTATTTGAATGCACAGATCAGAAAGAATATTCACAGAATGCATCTGTGTAGTTTTTATTTGAAGATATTCCTTTTTCCACAATAGGCCTCTTTGCACTCTGAATATCCACTGGCGGTTTCTACAGAAAGTGTGTTTCAAAACTCCTCAATCAAAAGTAAGGTTCAACTCGCTTAGTTGAATGCACAGATCAGAAAGTAGTTTCACAGAACGCTTCTGTGTATTTTTTATTTGAAGATATTCCTTTTTTCAGGATAGGCCTCTTAGCGCTCTGAATGTCCACTTGCAGTTTCCACAGATAGAGTTTTTCCAAATTCCTCAATCAAAACTAAGGTTCAACTCTGTTAGTTGAATGCACAGATCCCAAACAAGTTTCACAGAACTCTTCTCTGTAGTTTTTATTTGAAGATATTCCTTTCTCCACGAAAGGCTTCTTAGTGCACCGAATGTCGAATTGCAGTTTCTACAGAAGGATTGTTTCCAACTCCTCAATCAAAAGATAGGTTCAAATCTGTTAGTTGAATGCACAGATCAGGAAGAAGTTTCACAGAATGCTTCTTTGTAGTTTTTATTTGAAGATATTCCTTTTTCCACGATAGGCCTCTTAGCGCTCCAAATGTCCACTTTTAGGTTCTACAGAAAGAGTGTTTCCAAACTACTCAATCAAAAGTAAGGTTCAACTCTGTTAGTTGAATGCACAGATGAGAAAGAAGTTTCACAGAATGCTTCTGTGTAGATTTTATGTGAGGGTATACCTTTTTCCATAATAAGGCTCTTAGCGGTCCAAATGTCCACTTGCAATTTCTACCGAAAGAGTGTTTGAAAACTCCTCAATCAAAAGTAAGGTTCAACTCTGTTGGTTGAATGCACAGATCAGGAAAAGTTTCACTGAATGCTTCTGTGTAGTTTTTGTTTGAAGATACTCATTTTTCCACCATTGGCCTCTTAGCGCTCCGAATGTCCACTGTCGGTTTCTACAGAGAGAGTGTTTCAAAACTCCTCAATCAAAAGTAAGGTTCAACTCGGTTAGTTGAATGCACAGATCAGAAAGAAGTTTCACAGAATGCTTCTGTGTAGTTTTTATTTGATGATATTCCTTTTTCCACGAAAGGCCTCTTAGTGTTCTGAATGTTCTCTTGTAGTTTCTACAGAAAGCGTATTTCCAAACTAATGAATCGAAAGTAAAGTACAACTCGTTTAGTTGAATGCACATATCAGAAAGTAGTTTCACAGAAAGCTTCTGTTTAGTTTTTTTTGAAGATATTCCTTTTACCATGATAGGCCTCTTCGGGCTCCGAATGTCCACTGACAGTATCTACAGAAAGCGTGTTTCAAAATTCCTCAATCAAAAGTAAGGTCCAACTCTGTTATTTGAATGCACAGATCAGAAAGTTGTTTCACAGAATGCTTCTCTGTAGTTTTTATTTGAAGATATTCCTTTTTCCACGGCAGGCCTCCTAGCGCTCCGAATGTCCACTTGCAATTTCTTCAGAAAGAGTGTTTCAAAACTACTCAATCAAAAGTAAGGTTCACCTTTGTTTGTTGAATGCACAAATCAGGAAAAAGTTTCACAGAATGCTTCTGTGTAGTTTTTATAATAACATATTCCTTTTTCCACAGTAGGCCTCTTAGCACTCCGAATGTCCACTTGAAGTTTGTACAGAAAGTGTGTTTCAAAACGCCTCGATCAAAAATAAGGTTCAACTCTGCTAGTTGAAAGCACAGATAAGAAGGAAGTTTCACAGAAGGCTTCTGTGTAGTTTTTATTTGAAGATATTCCTTTTTCCACGACAGGCCTCATAGCACTCCGAATTTCCACTTGCAGTATCCACAGAAAGAGTGTTTCCAAACTCCTCACTCAAACATAAGTTTCAAATCCGTTAGTTGAATGCACACATCAGAAAGAAGTTTCACAGAATACTTCTGTGTAGTTTTTATTTGAAGATACTCCTTTTTCCACGATAGGCCCCTTAGCGCTCTGAATGTCCACTTACTGTTTCTACAGAAAGAGTGTTTCAAAACTCCTCAATCAAAAGTAAGGTTCAAGTCTGTTAGTTGAATGCACAGATCAGAAAGAAGATTCGCAGAATGCTTCTGTGTAGTTTTTATTTGAAGATATTCCTTTTTCCACGACAGGCCTCCTAGCGCTCCAAATGTCCACTTGCATTCTCTACAGAAAGAGTGTTTCCAAACTCTTCAATCAAATGTAAGTTTCAACTCTGTTAGTTGAATGCACAGATCAGAAAGGAGATTCGCAGAATGCTTCTGTGTAGTTTTTATTTGAAGATATTCCTTTTTCCACGACAGGCCTCCTAGCGCTCCGAATGTCCCCTTGCATTCTCTACAGAAAGACTGTTTCCAAACTCTTCAATCAAATGTAAGTTTCAACTCTGTTAGTTGAATGCACAGATCAGAAAGAAGTTTCGCAGAATGCTTCTTTGTAGTTTTTATTTGAAGATATTCCTTTTTCCTCGATAGGCCCTTTATTGCTCCAAATTTCCACTTGCAGTTTCTACAGAAAGACTGTTTCCAAATTCTTCAATCAAAAGTAAGTTTCAGCTCTGTTAGTTGAATGTCCAGATCAGAAAGAAGTTTCACAGAAAGCTTCTGTGTAGTTTTTATTTGAAGATATTCCTTTTCCAGGATAGGCCTCTTAGCTCTGTGAATGTCCAGTTGCAGTTTCTACAGAAAGAGTGTTTATAAACCCCTCAATCAAAATTGAGGTTCAACTCTGTTATTTGAATGCCCAGATCAGCGAAAATTTCACAGAATTCTTCTGTGTAGTTTCTATTTGAAGATATTCCTTTTTCCTTGATAGGCCTCTTTGCGTTCCAAATGTCCACTTGCAGTTTCTACAGAACGATTGTTTCCAAACTCCTCAACCAAAGTAAGGTTCATGTCTGTTAGTTGAATGCACAGATCAGAAAGCACTTTCGCAGACTGCTTCTGTGTAGTTTGTATTTGCAGATATTCCTTTTTCCACGATAGGCCTCTTTGCGCTCCAATTGTCCTCTTGCAGTTTATACAGAAAGAGTATTTCCAAACTCCTCAATCAAAAGTAAGGTTCAACTCTGTTACTTGAATGCACAGATCAGAAAGTAGTTTCAGGGAATTCTTCTGTGTAGTTTTTATTTGAAGATATTCCTTTTTCCATGTTAGGCCGCTTTGCACTTCGAATGTCCGCTTGCAGTTTTATAGAAATAGTGTTTACAAACTCCTCAATCAAAAGTATGTCTCAACTCTGTTCGTTGAATGCCCAGATGAGAAAGAAGTTTCACAGAATGCTTCTGTGTAGTTTTTATTTGAAGATATTCCTTTTTCCACGATAAGCCTCTTAGCGCTCCGAATGTCCACTTGCAGTTTCTAAAGAAAGAGTATTTCCAAACTCCTCAATCAATAGTAAGTTTCAACTCTGTTAGTTGAATACCCAGATCAGAAATAAATTTCACAGAATACTTCTGTGTAGTTTTGGTTTGAAGAAATTACTTTTTCCACAATATGCCTCTTAGCGCTCCGAATATCCACTTGCAGTTTGAACAGAAAGAGTGTTTCCAAACTCCTCAGTGAAAAGTAAGGTTCAACTTTGTTAGCTGAATGCATAGATCAGAAAGAAATTTCACAGAAAGCTTCTGTGTAGTTTTTATTTGAAGATATTGTTTTTCCAAATTAGGCCTCTTAAAGCTCCAAATATCCAATTGCAGTTTCTACAGAAAGAGTGTCTCCAAACTCCTCAATCAAAAGTAAAGTTCAACTGTATTAGTTGAATGCCCAGATCGAAAGAAGTTTCACAGAATGCTTCTGTGTAGTTTTTATTTGAAGACATTCTTTTTCCACCATAAGCCTCTTAGCGTTCCGAGTGTCCACTTGCAGTTTCTACAGAAAGGGTGTTTCCAAACTCCTCAATCAAAAGTAAGGTTCAACTCCGTTAGTTGTATGCACAGATCAGAAAGAAGTTTCATAGAATGCTTCTGTGTAGGTTTTATTTGAAGATATTCCTTTTACCTGGATAGGACTCCTAGCGCTCCGAATGTCCACTTGCAGTTTCTATAGAAAGAGTGTTTAGAAACTCCTCAATCAAAATAAGGTTCAAGTCTGTTAGTTGAATGCACAGATCAGAAAGTAGTTTCACAGGATGCTTCTGTGAAGTTTTTATTTGAAGATATTCCTTTTTCCACGACAGGCCTCTTAGCGCTCCGAGTGTTCACCTGCAGTTTCTACAGAAAGAGTGTTTCCAAACTCCTCAATCAAAAGTAAGGTTCCACTCTATTAGTTGAATGTACAATTCATAAAGAAGTTTCACAGAATGCTTCTTTGTAGTTTTTATTTGAAGATATTCCTTTTTCCACGTTATGCCTCTTAGCGCTCCGAATGTCCACTTGCAGTTTCTAAAGAAGGAGTGTTTCCAAACTCCTCAATCAAAAGTAAGGTTCAACGCCTTTACTTGAATGCACAGATCGGAAAGAAGATTCACAGAATGCTTTTGTGTAGTTTTTATTTGAAGATATTCCTTTTTCCATGATAGGCTTCTTAGCAGTCTGAATATCCGTTTCCAGTTTTTACAGAAAGAGTGTTTCCAAACTCCTCAATCAAAAGAAAGGTTCAACTATATTAGTTGAATACACAGATCAGAAAGAAGTTTCACAGAATGCTTCTGTGTAGTTTTTATTTGAAGATATTCCTTTTTCCACGGTATTCCTCTTAGCGCTCCTAATGTCCAATTCCAGTTTCTACAGAAAGAGTTTTTCCAAACTCCTCAATCAAAAGTAAGGTTCAACTCTGTTAGTTGAATGCACACATGAGAAAGAAGTTTCACAGAATGCTTCTGTGTAGTTTTTATTTAAAGATATTCCTTTTTGTACAATAGGCCAATTAGCGCTTCGGATGCCCAAATGCAGTTTCTAAAGAAAGAGCTTTTCCAAACTCCTCAATCAAAAGTAAGGTTCAATTCTGTTAGTTGCATGCACAGATCAGAAAAAAGTTTCACAGAATGCTTCTGTGTAGTTTTTATTTGAAGATATTCCTTTTTCCATGGTAGTCCTCTTAGCGCTCCGAATATCCACTTGCAGTTTCTACAGAAAGAGTGGTTCCAAACTCCTCAATCAAAAGTAAGGTTGAACTCTGTTAGTGGAATGCCCTGATCAGAAAGGAGTTTCACAGAATGCTTCTGTGTAGTTTTTATTTGAAGATATTATTTTTTCCAAGATAGGCCTCTTTGCACTCCGAATGTCCACTTGCAGTTTCTACAGAAAGAGTGCTTCCAAACTCCTCAGTCAGAAGTAAGGTTCAACTCTCTTAGTTGAATGCAGGATCAGAAAGCAATTTCACAGAGTGCTTCTCTGTAGTTTTTATTTGAAGATATTCCTTTTTCCACGATAGGCCTCTTAGCTCTCTGAATGTACACTTGCAGTTTCTGCAGAAAGAGTGTATCCAAACTCCTCAATCAAAAGTAATTTCAACGCTGTTAGTTGATTGCACAGATCCCATAGGAGTTTCACAGAATGCTTCTGAGTAATTTTTATTTGAAGATATTCCTTTTTCCACGATAGGCTTCTTACAGCTCCAAATGTCCACTTGCAGTTTCTACAGAAAGAGTGTTTCCAAACTCCGCAAACAAAAGTAAGGTTCAACTCTGTTAGTTGAATGAACAGATCAGAAAGAAGTGTCACAGAATCCTTCCGTGTCATCTTTATTTGAATATATTCCTTTTTCCACGATAGGCCTCTTAGCACTCTGAATGTCCACTTGCAGTTTCTACAGAAAGAGTGTTTCCAAACTCCTGAATCAATAGTAAGGTTCAACTCTGTTAGTTGAATGCCCAAATGTGAAAGAAGTTTCACAGAATGCTTCTGTCATGTTTTTATTTGAAGATATTCCCTTTTCCACCATAGGCCTCTTAGCACTCCGAATGTCCACTTGCAGTTTCTACAGAAAGAGTTTTTCCAAACTCCTCAATCAATAGTAACTTTCAACTCTGTTAGTTGAATGCCCAGATCATAAAGATGTTTCACAGAATACTTCTGTGTAGTTTTGATTTGAAGATATTCCTTTTTCCACGATGCGCCTCTTAGCACTCAAAATGTCCACTTGCAGTTTCTACAGAAAGAGTGTTTCCAAACTCCTCAATCAAAAGTAAGGTCCAACACTGTTACTTGAATGCACAGATCAGAAAGAAGTTTCACAGAATGCTTCTGTGTAGTTTTGATTTGAGATAATACTTTTTCCAGGAAAGGCCCTTAGTTCAGAATGTCCACTTGCAGTTTCTACAGAAAGAGTGTTTCCAAACTCCTCAATCAAAAGTAAGGTTCACCTCTGTTAGTTGAATTTACAGATCAGAAAGAAGTTTCACAGAATGCTTCTCTGTAGTTTATATTTGAAGATATTCCTTTTTCCACGATAGGCCTCTTAGCACTCTGAATGTCCACTTGCAGTTTGTACAGAAAGTGTTTCCAAACACCTCAATCAAAAGAAAGGTTCAACTACATTAGTTGAATGCCCCAACCAGAAAGAGGTTTCCAAGAATGCTTTTGTGTAGTCTTTATTTGGAGATATTTCTTATTCCGGGATAGGCCTTTTAGCACTCTGAATGTCCACTTGCAGTTTCTACAGAAAGAGTGTTTCCATACTCCTCAATCAAAACTAAGGTTCAACTCTCCTATTTGAATGCCCAGATCAGAAAAAATTTCACAGAATGCTTCTGTGTAGTTTTTATTTGATGATATTAATTTTTCCACCAAAGGCCTCTTTTCACTCCAAATGTCCACTTTCAGTTTCTACAGAAAGAGTGCTTCGAAACTCTTCAATCAGAAATAAGGTTCAACTCTGTAAGTTGAATGCACAGATCAGAAAGCAGTTTCACAGAATGCTTCTGTGTAGTTTTCTTTTGAAGTTAATCCTTTTTCCACGTTAGGCCTATTATCGGTCCGAATGTGCACTTGCAGTTTCTACAGAAACAGTGTTTCCAAACTCCTCAATCAAAAGTAAGGTTCAACTCTGTTAGTTGCACGCACAGATAAGAAAGTAGTTTCACAGAATGCTTCTGTGTGGTTTTTATTTGAAGATATTCCTTTTTCCACGATAGGCTTCTTAGCGCTATGAATGTCCATTTGCAGTTTCTACAGAAAGAGTGTTTCCAAACTCCTCAATCACAAGTAAGGGTAAACTCTGTTAGTTGAATGCACAGATCAGAAAGCAGTTTCACAGAATGCTTCTGTGTAGTTTTTATTTGAAGGTATTCCTTTTTCCACGATAGGCCTCTTAGCGCTCTGAGTGTCCACTTGCCGTTTCTACAGAACGAGTGTTTCCAAACTCCTCAATCAAAAGTAAGGTTCAACCCTGTTGGTTGAATGCCCAGATCAGAAAGAAGTTTCTCAGATTGCGTCTGTGTAGTTTTTATTTGAAGATATTCCTTAATCCACAACAGGCCTCTTAGCGCTCTGAATGTCCACCTGCAGTTTCTAGAGAAAGAGTGTTTACAAACTACTCAATGAAAAGTAGGGTTCAACACTATTAGTTGAATGCACAGATCAGAAAGGAGTTTCACAGAATGCTTCTGTGTACTTTTTATTTGTAGTTATTCCTTTTTCCATGATTGGCCCCTTAGCGCTCCGAATGTCCACTTACAGTTTCTACAGAAAGAGTGTTTCCACACTCCTCAATCAAAAGTTCGATTCAACTCTGTTAGTTGAATTCCCATATCAGAAAGAAGTTTCACAGAATGCTACTGTGTAGTTTTTCTTTGAAGATATTCCCTTTTGAGTATAGGACATTTAGCGCTGCGAATGTTCACTTGCAGTTTCTACAGAAAGAGTGTTTCCAAACTCCTCAATCAAAAGTAAGTTTCAACTCAGTTAGTTGAATGCACAGATAAGAAAGTAGTTTCACAGAATGCTTCTGTGTTGTTTTTATTTGAAGATATTCCTTTTTCCACGACAGGCATCTTAACTCTCCCAATGTCCACTTGCAGTTTCTACAGAAAGAGTGTTTCCAAACTCCTCAATCAAAAGTAAGTTTCAACTCTGTTAGTTGAATGCACAGATAAGGAAGTAGTTTCACAGAATGCTTCTGTGTAGTTTTTATTTGAAGATATTCCTTTTTCCACGATAGGCCTCTTAGCGCTCAAATGTCCACTTGCAGTTTCTACAGAAAGAGTGTTTCCAAACTCCTCAATAAGAAATAAGGTTAAACACTGTTACTTGAATGCATAGATCAGAAAGTAGTTTCACAGTATGCCTCTGTGTACTTTTGATTTGAGATAATCCTTTTTCCACGACAGGCCTCTTAACTCTCCCAATGTCCCCTTGCAGTTTCTACAGAAAGAGTGTTTCCAAACTCCTCAATCAAAAGTAAGTTTCAACTCTGTCAGTTGAATGCACAGATAAGAAAGTAGTTTCACAGAATGCTTCTGTGTTGTTTTTATTTGAAGATATTCCTTTTTCCACGACAGGCCTCTTAACTCTCCCAATGTCCACTTGCAGTTTCTACAAAAAGAGTGTTTCCAAACTCCTCAATGAAAAGTAAGCTTCAACTCTGTTAGTTGAATGCACAGATCAGAAAGAAGTTTCACAGAATGCTTCTGTGTAGTTTTCATTTGAAGATAATCCTTTTTCCACCATAGGCCTCTTAGCACTCCAAATGTCCACTTGCAGTTTCTACAGAGAGAGTGTTTGCAAACTCCTCAACCAAAAGTAAGGTTCAACTCTGTTTGTTGAATGCCCAGATCAGAAAGCAGTTTCACAGAATGCTTCTGTGTAGTTTTTATTTGAAGATATTCCTTTTTCCACGATAGGACTCTTAGCGCTGCAAATGTCCAACTGCAGTTTCTACAGAAAGAGTGCTTCCAAACTCCTCTATAAAAAGTAAACTTCAACTGTGTTAGTTGAATGCACACATCAGAAGGCAGTTTCAAAGAATCCTTCTGTGTAGATTTTATTTGAAGGTATTCCTTTTACCACGATAGGCCTCTTAGCGCTCCAAATGTCCACGTGCAGTTTCTACAGAAATAGTGTTTCCAAACTCCTCAATCAAAAGTAAGTTCCAACTCTGTTAGGTGAATGCACAGATCAGTAAGAAGTTTCACGGAATGCTTCTGTGTACTTTTTATTTGAAGATATTCCTTTTTCAACGATAGGCCTCTTACCGCTCAAAATGTCCATTTGCAGTTTCTGCAGAAAGAGTGTTTCCAAACTCCTCAATCAAAAGTAAGGTTGAACTCTGTTAGTTGAATGCACAGATCAGAAAGACGTTTCACAGAGTGCTTCTGTGTAGCTTTTATTTGATGATACTCCTTTTTCCAATATAGGCCCCTTAGTGCTCCAAGTGTCCACTTGCA
The DNA here is from genome assembly GCF_006542625.1 of Nomascus leucogenys. Taxonomy (NCBI): domain Eukaryota; kingdom Metazoa; phylum Chordata; class Mammalia; order Primates; family Hylobatidae; genus Nomascus; species Nomascus leucogenys. The sequence continues at coordinate 79,938 of NW_022096016.1, read as the reverse complement.
TTTTCTACAGAAAGAGTGTTTCAGAACTCCAAAATCAAAAGTAAGGTTCAACTCTGTTAGTTGAATGCACAGATCAGAAAGATGTTTCACAGAATGCTTCTGTGTAGTTTTTATTTGAAGATATTCTCTTTTCCACTATAGGGCCCTCAGCGCTCCAAATGTCCAATTGCAGTTTCTACAGAAATTGTGTTTCAGAACTCCTCAATCAAAAGTAAGGTTCAACTCTGTTAGTTGAATGCACAGATAAAAATAAAGTTTCACAGAATGCTTCTGTGTTGTTTTTATTTGAAGATATTCCTTTTTCCACGTTAGGCCTCATAGGGATCAAGATGTCCACTTGCAGTTTCTACAGAAAGATTGTTTCAAAACTCCTTAATCAAAGTAAGTTTCAACTGTGTTAGTTGAATGAACAGATCAGAAAGAAGTTTCACAGAATGCTTCTTTGTAGTTTTTATTTGAAGGTACTCCTTTTTCGACGATAGGCCTCTTAGCGCTCCAAATGTCCACGTGCAGTTTCTACAGAAAGAGTGCTCCAAAACTCCTTAATCAAAAGTAAGGTTCAACTCTGTTAGTTGAATGCACAGATGAGAATGTAGTTTCACAGAATGCTTCTGTGTAGTTTTAATTGGAAGATATTCCTTTTTCCACGAGAGGAATCTTAGCGCTCCGAATGTCCACTTGAAATTTCTACAGAAAGAGTGTTTCCAAGTTCCTCAATCAAAAGTAAGGTTCAGCTGTGTTAGTTGATTTCACACATCAGAAAGAAGTTTGTAGAATGCTTCTGTGCAGTTTCTATTTGAAGATATTCCTTTTGCCACGATAGGCCTCTCAGCTCTCCGAATGTCCACTTGCAGTATCCACAGAAAGAGTGTTCCCAAACTCCTAAATCAAAAATAACGGTCAAATCTGTTAGTTGAATGCACAGATCAGAAAGAAGATTCACAGAATCCTTCTGTGTAATTTTTATTTGAAGATAATCCTTTTTCCACCATAGTCCTCTTAGCGCACTGAATGTCCACTTGCCGTTTCTACAGAAAGAGTGTTTCAAAACTCCTCAATCAAAAGTAAGGTTCAAATCTGTTTTTTGAATGCACAGATCAGAAAGAACTTTCTCAGAATGCATCTGTGTAGTATTTATTTGAAGATATTCCTTTTTCCACGGTAGGCTTCTTAGCGCTCTCAATATGCACTGGCGGTTTCTACAGAAAGAATGTTTCAAAACTCCTCAATCAAAAGTAAGGTTCAACTCTGTTTTTTGAATGCACAGATCAGACAGATCTTTCACAGAATGCATCTGTGTAGTTTTTATTTGAAGATATTCCTTTTTCCACGGTAGGCCTCTTAGCACTCTGAATATCCACTGGCGGTTTCTACAGAAAGAATGTTTCAAAACTCCTCAATCAAAAGTAAGGTTCAACTCGCTTAGTTGAATGCACAGATCAGAAAGTAGTTTCACAGCATGCTTCTGTGTATTTTTTATTTGAAGATATTACTTTTTGCAGGATAGGCCTATTAGCGCTCCGAATGTCCACTTGCAGTTTCCACACATAGAGTTTTTCCAAACTCCTCAATCAAAACTAAGGTTCAACTCTGTTAGTTGAATGCACATATCCCATACAAGTTTCAGAGAACTCTACTGTGTAGTTTTAATTTGAAGATATTCCTTTTTACACAATAAGCTTCTTAGTGCTCTGAATGTCGAATTGCAGTTTCTACAGAATGAGTGTTTCCAACTCCTCAATCAAAAGATAGGTTCAACTCTGTTAGTGGAATGCCCAAATCTGAAAGAAATTTCACAGAATACTTCTGTGCAGTTTTGATTTGAAGATATTACTTTTTCCACGATAGTACTCTTAGCGCTCCGATTGTCCACATGCAGTTAATACAGAAAGAGTGTTTCCAAACTCCTCAATCAAAAGTAAGTTTCAACTCCATTAGTTGAATGCCCAGATCGCAAAGAAGTTTCACAGAATGCTTCTGTGTTGTTTTTATTTGAAGATATTCCTTTTTCCATGATAGGCCTCTAAGCGCTCCGAATGTCCACTTGCAGTTTCTACAGAAAGAGTTTTTCCAAACTCCACAATCAAAAGTAAGTTTCAACTCCGTTAGTTGAATGCCCACATCGGAGAGAAGTTTCAAAGAATGCGTCTGTGTAGTTTTTATTTGCAGATATTCCTTTTTCCAGGATTGGCCACTTAGCCCTCCGAATGTCCACTTACAGTTTCTACAGAAAGAGTGTTTCCAAACTCCTCAATAAAAAGTAAGGTTCAACTCTGTTAGCTGAATGCACAGATCAGAAAGTATATTCACAGGATGGTTCTGTGAAGTTTTTATTTCAAGATATTCCTTTTTCCACGGTAGGCCTCTTAGCGTTCCGCATGTTCACTTGCAGTTTCTACCAAAGAGTGTTGCCAAACTCCTAAGTCAAAAGTAAGTTTAAACCCAGTTATTTGAATGCACAGATCAGAAAGTAGTTTCACAGAATGCTTCTGTGTAGTTTTTATTTGAAGATATTCCTCTTTCACGACAGGCCTCTTAGTGCTCCGAATGTCCACTTGTAGTTTCTACAGGAAGAGTGTTTCCAAACTCCACAATCAAAAGTAAAGTTCAATTCTGTTAGTTGAATGCACAGATCAGAAACAAGTTTCACAGAATGTTTCAGTGTAGTTTTTATTTGAAGATATTCCATTCTCCACGATAGACTTATTAGTGCTCCGAATGTCCACATGCAGTTACTACAGAAAGAGTGTTTCCAAACTCCTCAATCAAAAGTAAGGTTCAACTCTGTTAGCTGAATACACACATCAGAAAGAAGTTTCACAGAATGCTTCTGTGATGTATTTATTTGAAGATATCCTTTTTTCCACGATAGGCCTCTTAGCACTCCGAATGTCCACTTGCAGTTTCTACTGAAAGAGTTTTTCCAAACTCCTCAATCAATAGTAAGGTTCAATTCTGTCAGTTGAATGCCCATATCAGGAATAAATTTCACAGAATACTTCTGTTTAGTTTTGCTTTAAAGATATTCCTTTTTCCACTATAGGCCTCGTGGCGCTCCGAATGTCCACTTGCAGTTTCTACAGAAGGAGTGTTTCCAAACTCCTCAATCAAAAGTAAGGTTCAACTGTGTTATTTGAATGCATAGATCAGAAAGTAGTTTCACAGAATGCTTCTGTGTAGTTCTTATTTGAAGATTTTTTTTTCCACATTAGGCCTCTTAGCGCTCCGAATGTCCACTTGCAGTTTCTAAAGAAAGAGTGTTTCCAAACTCCTCAATCAAAAGTAAGGTTGAACTCCGTTAGTTGAATTTAAAGATCAGAAAAATTTCACAGAATGCTTCTGTGTAGTTTTTATTTGAATATATACCTTTCTCCATGATTTGCCTCTTAGCACTCTGAATGTCCACTTGCAGTTTCTACAGAAAGAGTGTTTCCAAACTCCTCAATGAATACTAAAGTTCAACTCCGTAAGCTGAATGCCCAGATGAGAAAGACATTACATAGAATGCTTCTGGGATGTTTTTATTTGAAGATATTCCTTTTTCCACGATAGGCAACTTAGCACTCCGAATGTCCACTTGCAGTTTCTACAGAAAGAGTGTTTCCAAACTCCTCAATCAATAGTAAGGTTCAACACTGTTAGTTGAATGCCCAGATCAGAAATAAATTTCACAGAATACTTCTGTGTAGTTTTTATTAGAAGATTTTCCTTTTTCCACGATAGACCTCTTAGCGCTCCGAATGTCCACTTGCAGTTTCTACAGAAAGAGTGTTTCCAAACTCCTCAATCAAAAGTAACGTTCAACTCTTTTAGCTGAATGCACAGATCAGAAAGAAGTTTCACAGAATGCTTATGTGATGTTTTTATTTGAAGATATTCCTTTTTCCATGATAGGCCCCTTGGCACTCCGAATGTCCACTTGCAGTTGCTACAGAAAGAGTGTTTCCAAACTCCTCAATCAAAAGTATGGTTCAACTCACTTAGTTGAATGCATAGATCAGAAACATATTTCACAGAATGCTTCTGTGTAGTTTTTATTTGAAGATTTTTTTTTCCACTTTAGGCCTCTTAGCCCTCCGAATGTCCACTTGCAGTTTCTGCAGAAAGAGTGGTTGCAAACTCCTCAATCAATAGTAAGGTTAAACTCCATCAGTTGAATGCCCAGATGAGAAAGATGTTTCACAGAATGCTTCTATGATGTTTTTGTTTGAAGATATTCCTTTTTCCACGATAGGCCTCTTAGCGCTCCGCATGTCCACTTGCAGATTCTACAGAAAGAGTTTTTCCAGCCTGCTCCATCAATAGAAAGGTTAAACTCTGTTAGTTGAATGCGCAGATCTGAAAGAAGTTTCGCAGAATGCTTCTGTGTAGTTTTTATTTGAAGATATTCTTTTTCCATGATTAGCCTCTTTGCGCTACGAGTGTACATTTGCAGTTTCTACAGAAAGAGTGTTTCCAAACACCTCATTCAAAAGTAAGGTCCAACTCTGTGAGTTGAATGCCGTGATGAGAAAAAAATTTAAAGAATGCTCCTGTGTACTTTTGATTTGAAGATAATCCTTTTTCCACGATAGGCCTCTTATCGCTCTGAATGTCCTCTTGCGGTTTCTACAGAAAGAGTGTTTCCAAACTCCTCTATTAACAGTAAGGTTCAACTCTGTTAGTTGAATGCACAGATCAGAAAGAAGTTTAACAGAATCCTTCTGTGTAGTTTTTATTTGAAGATATTCCTTTTCACACAATAGCCCTGTTTGCGCTCCGAATGTCCATTTGCAGTTTCTACAGAAAGAGTGTTTCCAAACTCCTCAATCAAAAGTAAGGGTAAACTCTGTTAGTTGAATGCACAGATCAGAAAGCAGTTTCACAGAATGCTTCTGTGTAGTTTTTATTTGAAGGTATTCCTTTTTCCACGATAGGCCTCTCAGCGCTCTGAATGTCCACTTTCAGTTTCTACAGAAAGAGTGTTTCCAAACTTCTGAATGAAAAGTAAGGTTCAACTCTGTTAGTTGAATGCACAGATGTGAAAGGAGATTCACAGAGTGATTCTGAATAGTTCTTATTTTAAGATATTCCTTCTTCCACGATGGGCTTCTTAGCGCTCTGAATGTCCACTTGCAGTTTCTACAGAAAGAGTGTTTCCAATCTCCTCAATCAAAAGTAAGCTTCAAATCTGTTATTTGAATGCTCAGATCAGAAAGAAGTTTCACAGTATGCTTCTGTGTAGTTTTTATTTGAAGATATTACTTTTTCCAGTATAGGCCTTTTAGCGCTCTGAATGTCCACTTGTAGTTTCTACAGGAAGAGTGGTTATAAACTCCTAAATCAAATGTAAGTTTCAACTCTGTTATTTGAATGCTCAGATCAGAAAAAATTTCACAGAATGCGTCTTTATAGTTTCTACTTGAAGATATTCCTTTTTCCTCGATAGGCCTCTTTGCGCTCCAAATGTCCACTTGCAGTTTCTACAGAAAGAGTGTTTCCAAACTCCTCAATCAAAAGAAAGGCTCAAGTCTGTTATTTGAATGCACAGATCAGAAAGCACTTTCACAGACTGCTTCTGTGTATTTTGTATTTGAAGATATTCCTTTTTCCACGATAGGACTCTTAGTGTTTTGAATGTCCAGTTGATGCTTCTACAGAAATAGTGTTTCCAAACTCCTCAACAAAAAGTAAGGTTCAACTGTGTTAGTTGAATGCAGAGATCTGAAAGGAGTTTCACAGAATGCTTCTCAGTAGTTTTTGTTTGAAGATATTCCTTTTTCCACGATAGGCCTCTTAGCGCTCCGAATGTCCACTTGCAGTTCCTACTGAAAGAGTTTTTCCAAACTCCTCAATCAAAAGAAAGGTTCAACTCTGTTAGTTGAATGCCCAGATCAGAAACAAGTTTCACAGAATGCTTCTGTGTAGTTTTTATTTGGCGATATTCCTTTTTCCAGGATAGGCCTCTTAGCACTCCGAATTTCAAATTACAGTTTGCACAGAAAGAGTGTTTCCAACTCCTCAATCAAAAGTAAGGTTCAACTCCGTTATTTGAATGCCCAGATCAGAAAAAATTTCACAGAATCTTTCTGTGTAGTTTTGAGTTTCAGATATTCCTTTTTCCACGATTGGCCTCTTAGTGCTTCTAATGTCCACTTGCAGTTCCTTCAGAAAGAGTGTTTCCAAACTCCTCAATCAAAAGTAAGTTTCAAATCTGTTAGTTGAATGCACAGACCAGAAAGAAGTTTCACAGAATGTTCTGTTTAGTTTTTATTTGAAGATATTCCTTTTTCTACGATAGGCTTCTTAGCGCTGCGAATGTCCACTTACAGTTTCTACAGAAAGAGTGTTTCCAAACTCCCCAATCAAAAGTAAGGCTCACCTCTATTAGTTGAATGCACAGATCAGAAAGACGTTTCACAGAATGCTTCTGTGTAGTTTTTATTTGAAGATATTCCTTTTCACACGATAGCCATCTTTGTGCTCCGAATGTCCATTTGCAGTTTCTACAGAAAGAGTGTTTCCAAACTCCTCAATCAAAAGTAAGGGTAAACTCTGTTAGTTGAATGCACAGATCAGAAAGCAGTTTCACAGAATGCTTCTGTGTAGTTTTTATTTGAAGGTATTCCTTTTTCCACGATAGGCCTCTTAGCGCTGCGAATGTCCACTTTCAGTTTCTACAGAAAGAGTGTTTCCAAACTTCTGAATGAAAAGTAAGGTTCAACTCTGTTAGTTGAATGCACAGATGTGAAAGGAGATTCACAGAGTGATTCTGAATAGTTCTTATTTTAAGATATTCCTTATTCCACGATGGGCTTCTTAGCGCCCCGAATGTCCACTTGCAGTTTCTACAGAAAGAGTGCTTCCAATCTCCTCAATCAAAAGTAAGCTTCAACTCTGTTATTTGAATGCTCAGATCAGAAAGAAGTTTCACAGTATGCTTCTGTGTAGTTTTTATTTGAAATATTCCTTTTTCCAGTATAGGCCTTTTAGCGCTCTGAATGTCCACTTGTAGTTTCTACAGGAAGAGTGTTTATAAACTCCTAAATCAAATGCAAGTTTCAACTCTGTTATTTGAAAGCCCAGATCAGAAAGTATTTCACAGAATGCGTCTTTATAGTTTCTACTTGAAGATATTCCTTTTTCCTCGATAGGCCTCTTTGCGCTCCAAATGTCCACTTGCAGTTTCTACAGAAAGAGTGTTTCCAAACTCCTCAATCAAAAGAAAGGTTCAAGTCTGTTATTTGAATGCACAGATCAGAAAGCACTTTCACAGACTGCTTCTGTGTATTTTGTATTTGAAGATATTCCTTTTTCCACGATAGGACTCTTAGCATTTTGAATGTCCAGTTGATGCTTCTACAGAAATAGTGTTTCCAAACTCCTCAACAAAAAGTAAGGTTCAACTGTGTTAGTTGAATGCAGAGATCTGAAAGGAGTTTCACAGAATGCTTCTCAGTAGTTTTTGTTTGAAGATATTCCTTTTTCCACGATAGGCCTCTTAGCGCTACGAATGTCCACTTGCAGTTTCTACAGAAACAGTGTCTCCAAACGCCTCAATCAAAAGAAAAGTTCAACTATGTGAGTTGAATGCCCAGGTCAGAAAGAAGTTTCACGGAATGCTTCAGTGTTGTTTTTACTTGAAGATATTCCTTTTTCCACGATAGGTCACTTAGCGCTCCGAATGTCCACTTGCAGTTCCTACTGAAAGAGTTTTTCCAAACTCCTCAATCAAAAGAAAGGTTCAACTCTGTTAGTTGAATGCCCAGATCAGAAACAAGTTTCACAGAATGCTTCTGTGTAGTTTTATTTGGCGATATTCCTTTTTCCAGGATAGGCCTCTTAGCACTCCGAATTTCAAATTACAGTTTGCACGGAAAGAGTGTTGCCAACTCCTCAATCAAAAGTAAGGTTCCACTCCGTTATTTGAATGCCCAGATCAGAAAAAATTTCACAGAATCTTTCTGTGTAGTTTTGAGTTGCAGATATTCCTTTTTCCACGATTGGCCTCTTAGTGCTTCTAATGTCCACTTGCGGTTTCTTCAGAAAGAGTGTTTCCAAAATCCTCAATCCAAGGTAAGTTTCAAATCTGTTAGTTGAATGCACAGATCAGAAAGAAGTTTCACATAATGTTCTGTTTAGTTTTTATTTGAAGATATTCCTTTTTCTACGATAGGCTTCTTAGCGCTGCGAATGTCCACTTAGAGTTTCTACAGAAACAGTGTTTCCAAACTCCCCAATCAAAAGTAAGGCTCAATTCTATTAGTTGAATGCACAGATCAGAAAGACGTTTCACAGAATGCTTCTGTGTAGTTTTTATTTGAAGATATTCTTTTTCCACGATAGGCTTCTTAGCGCTATGAATGTCCACTTGCAGTTTCTACAGAAAGAGTGTTTCCAAACTCCTCAATGAAAAGTAAGGTTCAACTCTGTTAGTTGAATGCACAGATCCGAATGTAGTTTCACAGAGTGATTATGAGTAGTTCTTATTTGAAGAGATTCCTTTTTCCACGATAGGCATCTTAGCGCACTGAATGTCCACTTGGGGTTTCTAAAGAAAGTGTGTTTCCAAACTCCTTAATCAAAAGTAAGGTTCAACTCTGTTAGGTGAATGCGCAGATCAGCAAGAAGTTTCACAGAATGCTTCTGCGTAGTTTTTATTTGAAGATATTTATTTTGCCACGATAGGCCTCTTTGCACTCCGAATGTCCGCTTGCAGTTTCTACAGAAAGAGAGTTTCAGAACTTCTCAATCAAAAGCAAGGTTCATATCTGTTAGTTGAATGCACAGATAAGAAAGAAGTTTCACAGAATGCTTCTGTGTAGTTTTTATTTGAAGATATTCCTTCTTCCCCGTTAGGCCTCTTTGCACTCCGAATGTCCACTTGCGGTTTCTAAAGAAAGAGTGTTTGCAAACTCCTCAAACAAAAGCAAGGTTCAACTCTGTAAGTTGAATGCCCAGATCAGAAAGCAGTTTCACAGAATGCTTCTGTGTAGTTTTGATTTGAAGATATTCCTTTTTCCACGATAGGCCTTTTAGGGCTCCGAATGTCCACTTGCAGTTTCTACAGAAAGAGTGTTTCAAAACTCCTCAATCAAAAGTAAGTTTCAAATATTTTAGTTGAATGCACAGATCAGAAAGAAGTTTCACAGAATGCTTCTGTGTAGTTTTTATTTGAAGATATTTATTTTTCCACGATAGGCCTCTTAGGGCTCCGAATGTCCACTTGCAGTTTCTACCGAAAGAGTGTTTCAAAACTCCTCAATCAAAAGTAAGGTTAAACTCTGTTAGTTGAAGGCACAGATCAGAAAGAAGTTTTACAGAATGCTTCTGTGTAGTTTTTATTTGAAGATATTCCTTTTTCCACGATAGGCCTCTTAGCGTTCCGAATGTCCACTTGCAGTTTCTACAGAAAGTGTGTTTCCAAACTCCTCAATCAATAATAAGGTACAACTCTCTTAGTTGAATGTCCAGATTAGAAAGAAGTTTCACAGAATCCTTCTGTGATGTTTTTATTTGACGATATTCCTTTTTCCACGATAGGCCTCTTAGCGCTGCCAATATCCAATTGCAGTTTCTACAGAAAGAGTGTTTCCAAACTTCTCTATCAAAAGTAAAGTTCAACCGTGTTAGTTGAATGCACGGATCAGAAGGCAGTTTCAAGGAATCCTTCTGCGTAGATTTTATTTGAAGATATTCCTTTTTCCACGATAGGCCTCTTAGCACTCCAAACATCCACGTGCAGTTTCTACAGAAATAGTGTTTCCAAACTCCTCAATCAAAAGTAAGTTCCAACTCTGTTAGGTGAATGCACAGATCAGTAAGAAATTTCACGGAATGCTTCTGTGTACTTTTTATTTGAAAATATTCCTTTTTCTATGATATTACTCTCACCGCTCCAAATGTCCATTTGCAGTTACTGCAGAAAGAGTGTTTCCAAACTCCTCAATCAAAAGTAAGGTTGAACTCTGTTAGTTGAATGCACAGATCAGAAAGACGTTTCACAGAATGCTTCTGTGTAGCTTTTATTTGAATATATCCCTTTTTCCTCTATAGGCCCTATAGCGCTCCAAATGTCAACTTGCAGTTTCTACAGAAAGAGTGTTTCAGAACTGCTCAATCAAAAGAAAGCTTCAACTCTGTTAGTTGAACGGACAGAACAGAAAGAAGTTTCACAGAATGTTTCTGTGTAGTTTTAATATGAAGATATTCCTTTTTCCACTATAGGCAACATAGCGCTCAGAATGTCCACTTGCAGTTTCTACAGAAAGAGGGTTTCAGAACTGCTCAATCAAAAGTAAGCTTCAACTCTGTTAGTTGAATGCACAGATCAGAGAGAAGTTTCACACAGTGCCTCTGTGTAGTTTTTATTTGAAGATATTCTTTTTCCACGATTAGCCTCTTTGCGCTACGAGTGTCCACTTGCAGTTTCTACAGAAAGAGTGTTTCCAAACTCCTCATTAAAAAGTAAGGTTCAACTCTGTTAGTTGAGTGCCGTGATGAGGAAAAAATTTAAAGAATGCTTCTGTGTACTTTTGATTTGAAGATATTCCTTTTTCCACGATAGGCCTCTTAGCGCTCCGAATGTCCACTTATAGTTTCTACAGAAAGAGTTTTTATAAACTCCTAAATCAAATATAAGTTTCAACACTGTTGTTTGAATGCCCAGATAAGACAAAATTTCACAGAATGAGTCTTTATAGTTTCTATTTGAAGATATTCTTTTTTCCTCGATAGGCCTCTTTGTGCTCCAAATGTGCACTTGCATTTTCTACAGAAAGAGTGTTTCCAAACTCCTCAATCAAAAGTACGGTTCAAGTCTGTTAGTTGAATGCACAGATCAGAAAGCACTTTCACAGACTGCTTCTGTGTATTTTGTATTTGAAGATATTCCTTTTTCTACGATAGGACGCTTAGAGTTTTGAATGTCCCCTTGATGTTTCTACAGAAATAGTGTTTCCAAACTCATCAATAAAAAGTAAGGTTCAACTCTGTTAGTTGAATGCAGAGATCTGAAATGAGTCTCACAGAATCCTTCTGAGTAGTTTTTGTTTGAAGATATTCCTTTTTCCACGATAGGCCTCTTAGCGCTATGAATGTCCACTTGCAGTTTCTACAGAAACAGTGTTTCCAAACGCCTCAATCAAAAGAAAGGTTCAACTATGTGAGTTGAATGCCCAGATTAGAAAGAAGTTTCACAGAATGCTTCAGTGTTGTTTTTACTTGAAGATATTCCTTTTTCCACAATAGGCCTCTTAGCGCTCCGAATGTCCACTTGCAGTTCCTACTGAAAGAGTTTTTCCAAACTCCTCAATCAAAAGAAAGGTTCAACTCTGTTAGTTGAATGCCCAGATCAGAAAGAAGTTTCACAGAATGCTTCTGTCTAGTTTTTATTTGGAGATATTCCTTTTTCCAGGATAGGCCTCTTAGCACTCCGAATTTCAAATTACAGTGTGCACAGAAAGAGTGTTTCCAAAGTCCTCAATCAAAAGTAAGGTTCAACTCCGTTATTTGAATGCCCAGATCAGAAAAAGTTTCACGGAATCTTTCTGTGTAGTTTTGAGTTTAAGGTATTCCTTTTTCCACGATAGGCCTCTTAGTGCTTCTAATGTCCACTTGCAGTTTCTTCAGAAAGAGTGTTTCCAAACTCCTCAATCAAAGGTCACGTTCAAATCTGTTAGTAGAATGCACAGATCAGAAGGAAGTTTCACAGAATGCTTCTGTTTAGTTTTTATTTGAAGGTATTCCTTTTTCTACAATAGGCTTCTTAGCGCTGCGAATGTCCACCTGCAGTTTCTACAGAAAGAGTGTTTCCAAACTCCCAAATCAAAAGTAAGGCTCAACTCTATTAGTTGAATGCACAGATCAGAAAGACGTTTCACAGAATGCTTCTGTGTAGTTTTTATTTTAAGATATTCCTTTTTCCACGATAGGCCTGTTAGTGCTATGAATGTCCACTTGCAGTTTCTACAGAAAGAGTGTTTCCAAACTCCTCAATGAAAAGTAAGGTTCAACTCTGTTAGTTGTATGCACGGATCTGAAAGGCGTTTCACAGAGTGATTATGAGTAGTTCTTATTTGAAGATATTCCTTTTTCCACGACAGGCTTCTTAGCGCACCGAATGTCCACTTGCGATTTCTAAAGAAAGAGTGTTTCCAAACTCCTCAATCAAAAGTAAGGTTCAACTCTGTTAGTTGAATGCACAGATCAGAAGGAAGTTTCACAGAATGCTTCTGTGTAGTTTTTATTTGAAGATATTTATTTTTCCACGATTGGCCTCTTAGCACTCAGAATGTCCGCTTGCAGTTTCTACAGAAAGAGAGTTTCAGAACTTCTCAATCAAAAGTAATGTTCAACTCTGTTAGTTGAATGCACAGATAAGAAAGTAGTTTCACAGAATGCTTCTGGGTAGTTTTTATTTGAAGATATTTCTTTTTCCCCAATAGGCCTCTTTGCGCTCCGAATGTCCACATGCAGTTTGTACAGAAAGAGTGTTTCCAAACTCATCAATCAAAAGTAAGGTTCAAATCTGTTAGTTGAATGTACAGATAAGAAAGTATTTTCACAGATTGCTTCTGAGTAGTTTTTATTTGAAGACATTCCTTTTTCCATGGTAGGCCATTTAGAGCCCCGAATGTTAAATTGCAGTTTCTACAGAAAGATTGTTTCCAAACTCCTGAATCAAAAGTAAGGTAGAACTCTGATAGTTGAATGCACAGTTCGGAAAGAAGTTTCCAAGGATGATTCTGGGTAGTTTTTATTTGTAGATATTCCTTTGTCCACGAAAGGCTTCTTAACGCTCCGCATGCCCACTTGCAGTTTCTACAGAAAGAGTGTTTCCAAACTCCTCTATCAAAACTAAGGTTCAACCCTGTTATTTGAATGCACAGATCAGAAAGTAGTTTCACAGAATACTTCTGTGTGGTTTTTATTTGAAGATATTCCTTTTTCATGACAGTCCTCTAAGCACTCTGAATGTCCACTTGCAGTTTATACAGAAAGAGTGTTTCCAAACTCCTCAAACAAAGGAAGGTTCAACTCTGTTAGTTGAATGCACAGATTAGAAACAGGTTTCACAGAATGCTTCTCTGTAGTTTTTATTTGAAGATATTCCTTTATCCACGATAGGCCTCTTTGCGCTCTGAATGTCCACTTGCAGTTTCTACAGAAAGAGTGTTTCCAAACTCCTCAATCAAAAGTCAGGTTCAACAATGTTAGTTGAATGCACAGATGAGTAAGTAGTTTCACAGAATGCTTCTGTGTAATTTTTATTTGAAGATATTCCTTTTTCCACGATAGGCCTCTTAGCGCTCCGAATGTCCACTTGTATTTCTGCAGAAAGAGTGTTTCCAAACTCTGCAATCAAAAGTAGGGTTCAGTTCTGTTAGTTGAATGCACAGATCAGAATGTAGTTTCACAGGATGCTTCTGTGAAGTTTTTATTTGAAGATATTCCTTTTTCCACAATATGCCTCTCAGCTCTCCGAATGTCCACTTGCAGTTTCTACAGAACGAGTGTTTCCAAACTCCTCAATCAAAAGTAAGGTTCAACCCTGTTAGTTGAATGCACAGATCAGAAAGAAGTTTCTCAGATTGGGTCTGTGTAGTTTTTATTTGAAAATATTCCTTTTTCCACGTTAGTCCTCTTAGCGCTCCGAATGTGCACTTCCAGTTATAACAGAAAGAGTGTTTCCAAACTCCTCAATCAATAGTAAGGTTCAACTCTGTTAGTTGAATGCACAGATCAGAAAGAAGTTTCACACTATGCTTCTGTGTAGTTTTAATTTGAAGATATTCCTTTTTCCACCACAGGCCTCTTAGCGCAGTGAATGTCCACCTGCAGTTTCCACGGAAAGAGTGTTTCCAAACTCCTCAATCAAAAGTAAGGTTCCACTCCATTATTTGAATGTACAGATCAGAAAGGAGTTTCACGGAATACTTCTGTGTAGTTTTTAGTAGAAGATATTCCGTTTTCCATGGTAGGCGCCTTAGCGCTCCGAATGTGCGCTTGCAGTTTCTACAGAAAGAGAGTTTCAGAACTGCTCAATGAAAAGTAACTTTCCACTCTGCTGGTTGAATGCACAGATCAGAAAGTAGTTTCACAGAATGCTTCTGTGATGTTTTTATTTGAAGATATTCCTTTTTCCACGATAGGCCTCTTAGCGCTCCGAATGTCCGCTTGCAGTTTCTACAGAGAGAGAGTTTCAGAACTGCTCAATGAAAAGTAACTTTCCCCTCTGCTGGTTGAATGCTCAGATCAGAAAGTAGTTTCACAGAATGCTTCTGTGATGTTTTTATTTGAAGATATTCCTTTTTCCACTATAGGCCTCTTAGCGCTCCGAATGTCCACTTGCAGTTTCTACAGAAAGAGTGTTTCCAAACTCCTCAATGAAACGTAAGGTTCAATTCTGTTAGTTGAATGCACAGATAAGAGACAAGTTTCACAGAATGCTTCTGTGTAGTTTTTATTTGAAGATATACCTTTTTCCACGATAGACTTATTAGAGCTCCGAATGTCCATATGCAGTTTCTACAGAAAGAGAGTTTCTAAACTCCTCAATCAAAAGTAAGGTTCAAATCTGTTAGCTGAATGCGCAGATCAGAAAGAAGTTTCACAGAATGCTTCTGTGATGTACTTATATGAAGATGTTCTTTTTTCACGATAGGCCTCTTAGCGCTCCGATTGTCCACTTGCAGTTTCTACAGAAAGAGTTTTTCCAAACTCCTGAATCAATAGTAAGTTTCAACTCTGTTAGTTGAATGCCCAGATCAGAAATAAATTTCACAGAATACTTCTGTTTAGTTTTGGGTTAAAGATATTCCTTTTTCGACGATAGGCCTCTTAGTGCTCCGAATGTTGACTTGAATTTTCAACAGAAGGAGTGTTTCCAAACTCCACAATCAAAAGTAAGGTTCAACTCTGTTAGTTGAATGCATAGATCAGAAAGAAGTTTCACAGAATGCTTCTGTGTAGTTTTTATTTGAAGATATTTTTTTTCCACATTAGGCCACTTAGCGCTCCAAATGTCCATTTGCACTTTCTACAGAAAGAGTGTTTCCCAACTCCTCAATTAAAAGTAAGTTTGACCTCTATTAATTGAATTTACAGATCAGAAAATGTTTCACAGAATGGTTCTGTGTAGTTCTTATTTGAAGATATTCCTTTTTCCACGATTTGCTTCTTACCACTCTCTATGTCCACTTTCAGTTTTTACAGAGTGTTTCCAAACTCCTCAATGAATAGTAAAGTTCAACTCCGTTAGCTTAATGCCCAGATGAGAAAGCTATTTCACACAATGCTTCTGTGATGTTTGTATTTGAAGATATTCCTTTTTCCATGATAGGCCTCTTAGCGCTCCGAATGTCCACTTGCAGTTTCTACAGAAAGAGCGTTTCCAAACTCCTCAATCAATAGTAAGGTTCAACACTGTTAGTTGAATGCCCAGATCAGAAATAAATTTCACAGAGTACTTCTGTGTAGTTTTGGTTTGAAGAAATTCCTTTTTCCACGATATGCCTCTTAGCACTCCGAATATCCACCTGCAGTTTGAACAGAAACAGTGTTTCCAAACTCCTCAATGAAAAGTAAAGTTCAACTTTGTTAGCTGAATGCATAGATCAGAAAGAAATGTCACAGAAAGCTTCTGTGTAGTTTTTGTTTGAAGATATTGTTTTTCCAAATTAGGCCTCTTAGAGCTCTGAATGTCCAATTAAAGTTTCTACCGAAAGAGTGTTTCCAAACTCCTCAATCAAAAATAAGGTTTAACACTGTTAGTTGAATGCCCAGATCAGAAAGCAGTTTCACAGAATACTTCTGTGCAGTTTTGATTTGAAGATATTCCTTTTCCCACGATAGGTCTCTTAGGGCTCTGAATGTCCTCTTGCAGTTTCCACAGAAAGAGTGTTTCCAAATCCTCAATGAAAAGTAAGGTTCAACTCAGTTTGTTGAATGCATAGATCAGAAAGAAGTTTCGCAGAATGCTTCTGTGTAGTTTTTATTTTAAGGTATTTCTTTTTCCACGGTAGGCCTCTTTGAGCTCCGAATGTCCACTTGCAGTTTCTACAGAAAGACTGTTTCCAAATTAATCAATCAAAAGTAAAGTTCAACTCTGTTAGTTGAATGCCCAGATCGAAAGAAGCTTCACAGAATGCTTCTGTGTAGTTTTTATTTGAAGATATTCTTTTTCCACGATAAGGCTCATAGGACTCCGAGTGTTCAGTTGCAGTTTTAAAGAAAGAGTGTTTCGAAACTCCCCAATCAAAAGTAAGGTTCAATTCTGTTAGTTGAATGCACAGATCAGAAAGTAGTTTCACAGGAGGATTCCGTGAAGTTTTTATTTGAAGATATTCCTTTTTCCATGATATGCGTCTTAGCGCTCCGAATGTCCACTTGCAGTTTCTACAAAACGAGTGTTTCCAAACTCCTCAATCAAAAGTAAGGCTCAACCCTGTTAGTTGAATGCACAGATGAGAAAAAAGTTTCTCAGATTGCGTCTGTGTAGTTTTTATTTGAAAATATTCCTTTTTCCACGTCAGTTTTCTTAGAGCTCCGAAAGTCCACTTCTAGTTTTTACAGAAAGAGTGTTTCCAAACTCCTCAATCAGTAGTAGGGTTCAACTCTGTTAGTTGAATGCACAGATCAGAAAAAGTTTCACACTACTGTTCTGTGTAGTTTTAATTTGAAGATATTCCTCTTTCCACGACAGGCCTCTTAGGGCTGTGAATGTCCACCTGCAGTTTCTACAGAAAGAGTGTTTCCAAACTCCTCAATCAAAAGTAAGGTTCCCCTCCATTAGTTGAATGTAGGGATCAGAAAGAAGTTTCACAGAATGCTTCTGTGTACTTTTGATTTGAAGATATTCCTTTTTCCACGATAGGCCTCTTAGCGCTCTGAATGTCCACTTGCAGTTTCTACAGAAAGGTTGTTTCCAAACTCCTCAATGAAAAGTAAGGTTCAACTCAGTTTTTTGAATGCATAGATCAGAAAGAAGTTTCGCAGAATGTTCTGTGTAGTTTTTATTTTAAGATATTCCTTTTTCCACGGTAGGCCTCTGAGCACTCCGAATGTCCAGTTGCCCTTTCTACAGAAAGAGTGTTTCCAATTTCCTCAATCAAAAGTAACTTTCAAGTCTGCTAGTTGAATGCCCACTTCGAAGGAAGTTTCAGAGAATGCTTCTGTGTTGTTTTTATTTGAAGATATTCTTTTTCCACGATAAGCTTCATAGCGCTCGGAGTGTCCACTTGCAGTTTCTACAGAAAGAGTGTTTTGAAACTCCACAATCAAAAGTAAGGTTCAATTCTGTTAGTTGAATGCACAGATCAGAAAGTAGTTTCACAGGATGCTTCCGTGATGTTTTTATTTGAAGATATTCCTTTTTCCACGATATGCCTCTTAGCGCTCTGAATGTCCACTTGCAGTTTCTACAATACAAGTGTTTCCATACTCCTCAATCAAAAGTAAGGTTCAACCCTGTTAGTTGAATGCACAGATCAGAAAGAAGTTTCACACTATGATTCTGTGAAGTTTTAATTTGAAGATAATCCTTTTTCCACGATATGCCTCTTAGCGCTCCGAAAGTCCACTTGCGGTTTCTTCAGAAATAGTTTTTCCAAACTGCTCAATCAAAAGTAAGGTTCTACTCCATTAGTTGAATGCACAGACCAGAAAGAATTTTCACAGAATGCTTCTGTGTAGCTTTTAGTAGAAGATATTCCTTTTTTCACGATAGGCCTCCTAGCGCTCCGTATGTCGAATTGCAGTTTCTACAGAAAGAATGTTTCCAAACTCCTCAATCAAAAGAAAGGTTCAACTCTGTTAGTTGAATGCACAGATCGAAAGAAGTTTCACAGAATGCTTCTGTGTAGTTTTTATTTGAAGATATTCTTTTTCCACCATAAGCCTCTTTGCGCTCCGAGTTTCCACTTGCAGTTTCTACAGAAAGAGTGTTTCCAAACTCCTCAATCAAAAGTAAGGTTCAACTCCGTTAGTTGTATGCACAGATCAGAATGAAGTTTCATAGAATGCTTCTTTGTGGGTTTGATTTGAAGATATTCCTTTTTCCTGGATAGGACTCTTAGCGCTCCGAATGTCCACTTGCAGTTTCTACAGAAAGAGTGTTTCGAAACTCCTCAATCAAAATAAGGTTCAAATCTGTTAGTTGAATGCACAGATCAGAAAGTAGTTTCACAGGATGCTTCTGTGAAGTTTTTATTTGAAGACATTCCTTTTCCCACGACAGGCCTCTTTGCGCTCCGAATGTTCACTTGCAGTTTCTACAGAAAGAGTGTTTCCAAACTCCTCAGTCAAAAGTAAGGTTCCACTCTATTAGTTGAATGTACAAATCATAAAGAAGTTTCACAGAATGCTTCTTTGTTGTTTTTATTTGAAGATATTCCTTTTTCCACGTTATGCCGCTTAGCGCTCCGAATGTCAACTTGCAGTTTCTAAAGAAGGAGTGTTTCCAAACTCCTCAATCAAAAGTAAGGTTCTAGTACATTAGTTGAATGCATAGACCAGAAAGAAGTTTCACAAAATGCTTCTGTGTAGTTTTTATTTGAAGATATTCCTTTTTCCTCGATAGGCCTCTCAGCGCTCCGAATGTCCACTTGCAGTTCCTTCAGAAAGTGTGCTTCCAAACTCCTCAATCAAAAGTAAGTTTCAACCCCGTTAGTTGAATGCACAGATCAGAAAGAAGATTCACAGAATGCTTTTGTGTAGTTTTTATTTGAAGATACTCCTTTTTCCATGATAGGCTTCTTAGCAGTCTGAATATCTGTTTCCAGTTTTTACAGAAAGAGTGTTTCCAAACTCCTCAATCAAAAGAAAGGTTCAACTATGTTAGTTGAATACACAGATCAGAAAGAAGTTTCACAGAATGCTTCTGTGTAGTTTTTATTTGAAGATATTCCTTTTTCCACAATAGGCCTCAAACAGCTCCGAATGTCCACTTGCAGTTTCTACAGAAGAAGTGTTTCCAAACTACTCAATCAAAAGTAAGGTTCAACTCTGTTAACCGAATGCACAGATCAGAAAGAATTTTCACAGAATGCTTCTGTGTAGTTTTTATTTGAAGATACTCCTTTTTCCATGATAGGCCTCTTAGTGTTCCGAATGTGCACTTGCAGTTTCTACAGAAAGAGTGTATAAAAACTCGTCAGTCAAAAGTAAGTTTCCACTTTCTTAGTTCAATGCACAGATCAGAAAGCTGTTTCACAGATTGCTTCTGTGTAGTTTTTAGTTGAAGATATTTCTTTTTCCACGATAGGCCTCTTAGCATTCCGAATGTCCACTTGCAGTTTCTACAGAAAGAGTGTTTCCAAACTCCTCAATCGAAAGTAAGGTTCAACTCTGTTAGTTGAATGCACAGATCAGAAAGAATTTTCACAGGATGGTTCTTTGAAGTTTTTATTTCAAGATATTCCTTTTTCCACGATAGGCCTCTTAGCGCTCCGCATGTCCACTTGCAGTTTCAACAGAAAGAGTGTTGCCAAACTCCTCAATCAAAAGTAAGGTTAAACCCAGTTATTTGAATGCACAGATCAGAAAGTAGTTTCACAGATTGCTTCCATGTAGTTTTTATTTGAAGACATTCCTTTTTCATGACAGGCCTCTTAGCCCTCCGAATGTCCACTTTTAGTTTCTACAGGAAAAGTGTTTCCAAACTCCACAATCAAAAGTAAAGTTCAATTTTGTTAGTTGAATGCACAGATCAGAAACAAGTTTCACAGAATGCTTCAGTGTAGTTTTTATTTGAAGATATTCCTTTCTCCACGACAGACTTATTAGCGCTAAGAATGTCCACATGCAGTTACTACAGAAAGAGTTTTTCCAAACTCCTCAATCAAAAGTAAGTTTCAACTCTGTTAGCTGAATTCACACATCAGAAAGTAGTTTCACAGAATGCTTCTGTGATGTATTTATTTGAAGATATTCCTTTTTCCACGATAGGCCTCTTAGCGCTCTGAATGTCCACTTGCAGTTTCTACTGAAAGAGTTTTTCCAAACTCCTCAATCAATAGTAAGGTTCAACTCTGTTAGTTGAATGCCCATATCAGAAATAAATTTCACAGAATACTTCTGTTTAGTTTTGGTTTAAAGATATTCCTTTTTCCACAATAGGCCTCTTAGCGCTCCGAATGTCCACTTGCAGTTTCTACAGAATGAGTGTTTCCAAACTCCTCAATCAAAAGTAAGGTTCAACTGTGTTATTTGAATACATTGATCAGAAAGTAGTTTCACAGAATGCTCTGTGTAGTTTTTATTTGAAGATATTTTTTTTCCACATTAGGCCTCTTATCGCTCCGAATGTCCACTTGCAGTTTCTACAGAAAGAGTGTTTCCAAACTCCTCAATCAAAAGTAAGGTTGAACTCCGTTAGTTGAATTTAAACATCAGAAAAATTTCACAGAATGCTTCTGTGTAGTTTTTATTTGAATATATTCCTTTCTCCACGATTTGCCTCTTAGCACTCACAATGTCCACTTGCAGTTTCTACAGAAAGAGTGTTTCCAAACTCCTCAATGAATAATAAAGTTCAACTCCGTAACCTGAATGCCCAGATGAGAAAGACATTACACAGAATGCTTCTGGGATGTTTTTATTTGAAGATATTCCTTTTCCCACGATAGGCAACTTAGCGCTCCGAATGTCCACAGGCAGTTTCTACAGAAAGAGTGTTTCCAAACTCCTCAATCAATATGAAGTTTCTACACTGTTATTTGAATGCGCAGATCAGAAAGAAGTTTCACTGAATGCTTCTGTGTAGTTTTGATTTGAAGATATTACTTTTTCCATGATAGGCCTCTTAGCGCTCCGAATGTCCACTTGCAGTTTCTACGGAAAGAGTGATTACAAACTCCTCAATCAATAGTAAGGTTCAACTCTGTTAGTTGAATGCCCAGCTCAGAAATAAATTTCACAGAATACTTCTGTGTAGTTTTGGTCAGTGATATTCCTTTTTCCCACGATAGGCCTCTTAGCGCTCCGAATGTCCACTTGCAGTTTGTACAGAAAGAGTGTTTCCAACCTCCCCAATCAAAAGTAACGTTTCACTCTGTTAGTTGAATGCCAAGATCAGAAAGAAGTTTCAGAGAATACTTCTGTGTAGTTTTGATTTGAAGATATTCCTTTTTCCACGATAGGCCTCTTAGCGCTCTGAATGTCCACTTGCAGTTTCTACAGAAAGGTTGTTTCCAAACTCCTCAATGAAAAGTAAGGTTCAACTCAGTTTTTTTTTTTTTTTTTGTTTTTTTTATTACACTTTAGGGTTTTAGGGTACATGTGCACAATGTGCAGGTTTCTTACGTATGTATCCGTGTGCCATGTTGATTTCCTGCACCCATTAACTCGTCATTTAGCATTAGGTGTATCTCCTAATGCTGTCCCTCCCCCCTCCCCCCACCCCACAACAGTCCCCGGAGTGTGATGTTCCCCTTCCTGTGTCCATGAGTTCTCATTGTTCAATTCCCACCTATGAGAGAGAACATGCGGTGTTTGGCTTTTTGTCCTTGCGATAGTTTACTGAGAATGATGTTTTCCAGTTTCATCCATGTCCCTACAAAGGACACGAACTCATCATTTTTTATGGCTGCATAGTATTCCATGGTGTATATGTGCCACATTTTCTTAATCCAGTCTATCGTTGTTGGACATTTGGGTTGGTTCCAACTCTTTGCTATTGTGAATAGTGCCGCAATAAACATACGTGTGCATGTGTCTTTATAGCAGCATGATTTATAGTCCTTTGGGTATATACCCAGTAATGGGATGGCTGGGTCAAATGGTATTTCTAGTTCAAGATCCCTGAGGAATCGCCACACTGACTTCCACAATGGTTGAGAGCCAAATCATGAGTGAACTCCCATTCACAATTGCTTCAAAGAGAATAAAATACCTAGGAATCCAACTTACAAGGGATGTGAAGGACCTCTTCAAGGAGAACTACAAACCACTGCTCAATGAAATAAAAGAGGATACAAACAAATGGAAGAACATTCCATGCTCATGGGTTGGAAGAATCAATATCGTGAAAATGGCCATACTGCCCAAGGTAATTTATAGATTCAATGCCATCCCCATCAAGCTACTGATGACTTTCTTCACAGAATTGGAAAAAACTACTTTAAAGTTCATATGGAACCAAAAAAGAGCCCACATCACCAAGTCAATCCTAAGCCAAAAGAACAAAGCTGGAGGCATCACGCTACCTGACTTTAAACTATACTACAAGGCTACAGTAACCAAAACAGCATGGTACTGGTACCAAAACAGAGACATAGATCAATGGAACAGAACAGAGCCCTCAGAAATGATGCCGCATAGCTACAACTATCTGATCTTTGACAAACCTGAAAAAAACAAGAAATGGGGAAAGGATTCCCTATTTAATAAATGGTGCTGGGAAAACTGGCTAGCCATATGTAGAAAGCTGCAACTGGATCCCTTCCTTACACCTTATACAAAAATTAATTCAAGATGGATTAAAGACTTATATGTTAGACCTAAAACCATTAAAATCCTACAAGAAAACCTAGGCAATACCATTCAGGACATAGGCGTGGGCAAGGACTTCATGTCTAAAACACCAAAAGCAATGGCAACAAAAGCCAAAATCGACAAACGGGATCTCATTAAACTAAAGAGCTTCTGCACCGCAAAAGATACTATCATCAGAATGAACAGGCAACCTACAGAATGGGAGAAAATTTTTGCAACCTACTCATCTGATGAAGGGCTAATATCCAGAATCTACCATGAACTCAAACAAATTTACAAGAAAAAAACAAACAACCCCATCAAAAAGTGGGCAGAGGACATGAACAAACACTTCTCAAAAGAAGACATTTATGCAGCCAGAAAACACATGAAGAAATGCTCATCATCACTGGCCATCAGAGAAATGCAAATCAAAACCACAGTGAGATACCATCTCACACCAGTTAGAATGGCCATCATTAAAAAATCAGGAAACAACAGGTGCTGGAGAGGATGTGGAGAAATAGGAACACTTTTACACTGTTGGTGGGACTGTAAACTAGTTCAACTCAGTTTTTTGAATGCATAGATCAGAAAGAAGTTTCGCAGAATGCTTCTCTGTAATTTTTATTTTAAGGTATTCCTTTTTCCACAGTAGGCCTCTTAGCGCTCCGAATATCCACTTGCAGTTTCTACGGAAAGAGTGTTTCCAAATTAATCAATCAAAAGTAAAGTTCAACTCTGTTAGTTGAATGCCCAGATCGAAAAATGTTTCACAGAATGCTTCTGTGTAGATTTTATTTGAAGATATTCTTTTTCCACAATAAGGCTCTTAGCACTCCCAGTGTCCAGTTGCAGTTTCTACAGAAGGAGTGTTTCGAAACTCCTCAGTCAAAAGTAAGGTTCAATTCTGTTAATTGAATGCACTGATCAGAAAGTAGTTTCACAGGAGGATTTCGGGAAGTTTTTATTTGAAGATATTCCTTTTTCCACGATATGCCTCTTAGCGCTCCGAATGTCCACTTGCAGTTTCTACAGAATGAGTGTTTCCAAACTCCTCAATCAAAAGTAAGGTTCAACCGTGTTAGTTGAATGCACAGATCAGAAAGAAGTTTCTCAGATTCCGTCTGTGTAGTTTTTATTTGAATATATTCCTTTTTCCACGTTAGTCCTCTTAGAGCTCAGAATGTCCACTTCCAGTTTTTACAGAAAGAGTGTTTCCAAACTCCTCAACAATAGTAGGGTTCAACTCTGTTAGTTGAATGCACTGATCAGAATGATGTTTCACACTACGGTTCTGTGTAGTTTTAAATTGAAGATATTCCTTTTTCCATGACAGGCCTCTTAGCACTGTGAATTTCCACCGGCAGTTTCTACAGAAAGAGTGTTTCCAAACTCCTCAATCAAAAGTAAGGTTCCACTCCATTAGGTGAATGTACAGATCAGAAAGAAGTTTCACAGAATGCTTCTGTGTAGTTTTTATTTGAAGATTTTCCTTTTTCCACGATAGGCCTCTTTGCCCTCTGAAGGTCCACTTGCAGTTTCTTCAGTATGAGTGTTTCCAAACTCCTCAATCAAAAGTAAGGTTCAACTCTGTTAGCTGAATGCACAGATCAGAAAGACGTTTCACAGAATGCTTCTGTGTAGCTTTTATTTGAAGATATTCCTTTTTCCACGATATTCCTCTTAGCTCACCAAATATCTAATTCGTTTCTACAAAAAGAGTTTTTCCAAACTCCTCAATCAAAAGTAAGGTTCAACTCTGTTAGTTGAATGCACAGATCAAAAAGAAGTTTCACAGAATGCTTCTGTGTAGTTTTTATTTAAAGATATTACTTTTTGAGCAATAGGCCGATTAGCGCTTCGAGTGCCCACATGCAGTTTCTACACAAAGAGTGTTTCCAAACTCCTCAATGAAAAGTTAGGTTCAACAGAGTTTGTTGAATGCATAGATCAGACAGAAATTTCACAGAATGCTTCTGTGTAGTTTTTAATTGAAAATAGTTTTTGTCCACTTCAGGCCCTTAGCGCTCCGAATGTCCACTTGCAGTTTCTACAGAAAGAGTGTTTCCAAACTCCTCAATCAAAAGTAAGGTTTAACTCTGTTAGTTGAATTTACGGATCAGAAAGAAGTTTCACAGAATGCTTCTGTGTAGTTTTTATTTGAATATATTCCTTTTTCCACGATAGGCCGCTTAGCACTCTGAATGTCCACATACAGTTTCTACAGAAAGAGTGTTTGGAAACTCCTCACACAAAAGTAAGGTTCACCTCTGTTAGTTGAATGCACAAATCAGAAAGAAGTTTCTCACAGTGATTCTGCGCAGTTTTTATTGAAGATATTCCTTTTTCCACGATAGGCCTCTTAGTGTTCCGAATGTCCACTTGCAGTTTCGACAGAAAGAGTGTATCCAAACTCGTCAATCAAAAGTAAGGTTCCACTCTATTAGTTCAATGCACAGATCAGAAAGCAGTTTCACAGAATGCTTCTGTTTAGTTTTTAGTTGAAGATATTCCTTTTTCCATGATAGGCCTCTAAGCACTTAGAATGTCCACTTGCAATTTCTACAGAAAGAGTGTTTCCAAACTCCAAAATCAAAAGTAAGGTTCAACTCTGTTAGTTGAATGCACAGGTCAGTAAGAAGTTTCACAGAATTATTCTGTGTTGTTTTTATTTGAAGTTATTCCTTTTTCCATGATGGGCCTCTTTGCGCTCCGAATGTCCACTTGCAGTTTCTACAGAAAGAGTGTTTCCAAACTCCTCAAACAAAAGTAACGTTCAACTCTGTTAGTTGAATGCACAGATCAGAAAGAAGTTTCACAGAATGCTTTTGTGTAGTTTTTATTTGAAGATATTCCTTTTTCCACGATATTCCTCTTGGCGCACCAAATGTCTAATTCCAGTTTCTACAAAAAGAGTTTTTCCAAACTCCTCAATCAAAAGTAAGGTTCAACTCTTTTAGATGAATGCACAGATCAAAAAGAAGTTTCACAGAATGCTTCTGTGTAGTTTTTATTTAAAGATATTCCTTTTTGAACAATAGGCCGATTAGCGCTTCAAATGCCCACATGCAGTTTCTACAGAAAGAGTGTTTCCAAACTCCTCAATCAAAAGTAAGGTTCAACTCTGTTAGCTGAATGCACAGATCAGAAAGAAGTTTCACAGAATGCCTCTGTGTAGTTTTTATTTGAAGATATTCTTTTTCCACCATAAGCCTCTTAGCACTCCGAGTGTCCACTTGCAGTTTCTACAGAAAGAGTGTTTCCAAACTCCTCAATCAAAAGTAAGGTTCAACTCCGTTAGTTGTATGCACGGATCAGAAAGAAGTTTCATAAAATGCTTCTGTGTAGGTTTTATTTGAAGATTTTTCTTTTTCCTGGATAGGACTCTTTGCACTCCAAATGTCCACTTGCAGTTTCTACAAAAAGAGTGTTTCGAATCTCCTCAATCAAAATAAGTTTCAAGTCTGTTAGTTGAATGCACAGATCAGAAAGTAGTTTCACAGGATGCTTCTGTGAAGTTTTTATTTGAAGGTATTCCATTTTCCACGACAGGCCTCTTTGCGCTCTGAATGTTCACATGCAGTTTCTACAGAAAGAGTGTTTCCGAACTCCTCAATCAAAAGTAAGGTTCCACTCTATTAATTGAATGTACAAATCATAAAGGAGTTTCACACAATGCTTCTTTGTAGTTTTTAATTGAAGATATTCCTTTTTCCACGTTATGCCTCTTAGCACTCCGAATGTCCAATTGCAGATTCTACAGAAAGAGTGTTTCCAAACTCCTCAATCAAAAGTAAGGTTCTACTCCATTAGTTGAATGCACAGACCAGAAAGAAGTTACACAAAATGCTTCTGTGTAGTTTTTATTTGAAGATAATCCTTTTTCCTCGATAGGCCTCTTAGCGCTCTGAATGTCCACTTGCAGTTTCTTCAGAAAGAGTGTTTCCAAACTTCTCAATCAAAAGTAAAGCTCAGCTCCGTTAGTTGAATGCACTGATCAGAAAGAAGTTTCATAGAATTCTTCTGTGTGGTTTTTATTTGAAGACCTTCTTTTTTCCATGTTAGGCCTCAGAGCACTCCTAATGTCCACTTGCAGTTTCTACAGAAGTAGTGTATCCAAACTCCTCAATCAAAGTAACGTTCAACTCTATTAGTTGAATGCACAGATCAGAAAAAAGTTCCACAGAATGCTTTTGTGTCGTTTTTATTTGAAGATATTCCTTTTTCCATGATAGGCTTCTTAGCAGTCCGAATATCCGTTTCCAGTTTTTACAGAAAGAGTGTTTCCAAACTCCTCAATCAAAAGAAAAGTTCAACTATGTTAGTTGAATGCACAGCTCAGAAGGAAGTTTCACAGAATGCTTCTCTGTAGTTTTTATTTGAAGATATTCCTTTTTCCACAATAGGCCTCTTACAGCTGTGAATGTCCACTTGCAGTTTCTACAGAAGAAGTGTTTCCAAACTCCTCAATCAAAAGTAAGGTTCAACTCTGTTAGTTCAATGCACAGATCAGAAAGATTCTTCACAGAATGCTTCTGTGTAGTTTTTATTTGAAGATACTCCTTTTTCCACGATAGGTCTCTTAGTATTCCGAATGTGCACTTGCAGTTTCTACAGAAAGAGTGTATACAAAATCTTCAATCAAACGTAAGGTTAAACTCTATTAGTTCAATGCACAGATCAGAAAGCTGTTTCACAGAATGCTTCTGTGTAGTTTTTAATTGAAGATATTACTTTTTCCACGATAGGCCTCTTAGCACTTAGAATGTCTACTTGCAGTTTCAACAGAAAGAGTGTTTCCAAACTCCAAAATCAAAAGTAGGGTTCAACTCTGTTAGTTGAATGCATAGGGCAGTAAGAAGTTTCACAGAATTATTCTGTGTTGTTTTTATTTGAAGATATTCCTTTTTCCACGATGGGCCTCTTTGCGCTCCAAATGTCCACTTGCAGTTTCTACAGAAAGAGTGCTTCCAAACTCCTCAATCAAAAGTAAGGTTCAAATCTGTTAGTTGAATGCACAGATCAGAAAGAAGTTTCACAGAATGCTTCTGTGTAGTTTTTATTTGAAGATATTCCTTTTTCCACAGTATTCCTCTTAGCGCTCCGTATGTCCAATTCCAGTTTCTACAGAAAGAGTTTTTCCATGCTCCTCAATCAAAAGTAAGGTTCAACTCTGTTAGTTGAATGCACAGATGAGAAAGGAGTTTCACAGAATGCTTCTGTGTAGTTTTTATTTAAAGATATTCCTTTTTGTACAATAGGCCGATTAGCGATTTGGATGCCCAAATGCAGTTTCTACAGAAAGAGTTTTTCCAAACTTCTCAATCAAAAGTAAGGTTCAACTCTGTTAGTTGCATGCACAGATCAGAAAGAAGTTTCACAGAATGCTTCTGCGTAATTTTTATTTGAAGATAGTTCTTTTTCCACAGTAGGCCTCTAAGCGCTCTGAACGTCCACTTGCAGGTTCTATAGAAAGAGTGTTTCCAAACTCCTCAATCAAAAGTAAGGTTCAACTCTGTTAGTTGAAAGCACAGATCAGAAAGAATTCTAACAGAATGCATCTGTGTAGTTTTTTTTTGAAGATATTCCTTTTTCCACTATAGGCCTCTTAGCGCTCTGAATGTCCACTAGCAGTCTCTACAGAAAGAGTGTTTCCAAACTCTTCAACCAAAAGTATGTTGCAACTCTGTTAGTTGAATGCACAGATCAGAAAGCAGTTTCACAGAATGCTTCTGTGTAGTTTTTATTTGAAGATATTCCCTTTTCCACGATAGGCCTCTTAGCGCTCCGAATGTCCACTTGCGGTTTCTACAGAAAGAGTGTTTCCAATCTCCTCTATCAAAAGTAAGGTTCAACACAGTTAGTTGAATGCACTGATCAGAAAGAAGTTTCATAGAATTCTTCTGTGTGGTTTTTATTTGAAGACATTCCTTTTTCCATGTTAGGCCTCAGAGCACTCCTAATGTCCACTTGCAGTTTCTACAGAAGTAGTGTATCCAAACTCCTCAATCAAAGTAAGGTTCAACTCTCTTAGTTGAATGCACAGATCAGAAAAATTTCACAGAATGCTTCTGTGTAGTTTTTATTAGAAGATAAATTTTTTTTCCACAATAGGACACTTAGAGCTCTGAATGTCCACTTGCAGTTTCTACAGAAAGAGGGTTTCCAAACTCCTCAATCAAAAGTAAGGTTCAACTATGTTAGTTGAATGCACAGATCAGAATGAAGTTTCATAGAATGCTTCTGTGTAGTTTTTATTTGAAGGTGTTCCTTTACAGACCATAGGCCTCTTAGCGCTCCGAATATCCACATGCAGTTTCTACAGAAAGAATGTATCCAAACTCCTCAATCAAAAGTAAGGTTCAACTCTGTTAGTTGAATACACAGATCAGAAAGAAGTTTCACAGAATGCTTCTGTGTAGTTTTTATTTGAAGGTATTCCTTTTCCCACGATAGGTCTATTAGCGGTCCGAGTGTCCAATTGCAGTCTAACAGAAAGAGTGTTTACAAACTCCACAATCTAAAGTAAGATTCAACTCTGTTAGTTGAATGCACAGATCAGAAGCCAGTTTCACAGAATGCTTCTGTGTAATTTTTATTTGAAAATATTCCTTTTTCCATGATAGGCCTCTAGCGCTCCAAATGTCCACTTGCAGTTTCTGCAGAGAGAGTGTCTCCAAACTCTTCAATCAACAGTAAGGTTCAACTCTGTTAGTTGAATGCACAGATCAGAAAGCAGTTTCACAGAATGCTTCTCTGTAGTTTTTATTTGAAGATATTGCTTTTTTCCATGATAGGCCTCTTAGCGTTTCAAATGTGCACTTGCAGTTTCTACAGAAAGAGTGTTTCCAAACCCCTCAATCAAAAGTAAGGATCAACTCTGTTAGTTGAATGCACAGATAAGAAAGCAGTTTCACCGAATCCTTCTGTGTAGTTTTTATTTGAAGATATTCCTTTTTCCACGATAGGCCTCTTCGTGCTCCGAATATCCACTTCTAGTTTCTACAGAAAGAGTGTTTCCAAACTCCTCAATCAAAAGTAAGGTACAACTCTGTAAGTAGAAAGCACAGATAAGAAAGGAGTTTCACAGAATGCTACTTTGTAGTTTGTATATGAAGTCATTCCTTATTCCACGACAGGCCTCTTAGCGCTCGGAATGTCCACTTGCAGTTTCTACATTAAGAGAATTTCCAAACTCCTCAATCAAATGTAAGCTTCAACTGTTTTAGTTGAATGCACAGATCAGAAAGCAGTTTCACAGAATGCTTCTGTGTAGTTTTTATTTGAAGACATTCTTTTTTCGACAATAGGCCTCTTAGCGCTCCGAATGTCTACTTGCAGTTTCTACAGAAAGAGAGTTTCCAATCTCCTCACTCAAAAGTAAGGTTCAACACAGTTAGTTGAATGCACATATCAGAAAGAAGTTTCACAAAATGCTTCTGTGTGGTTTTCATTTGAAGATATTCCTTTTTCCACAATAGTCCTCAGAGCCCTCCGAATGTCCACTTGCAGTTTCTACAGAAAGAGTGTTTCCAAGCACCTCAATAAAATGTAGGCTTCAACTCTGTTAGATGAATGCACAGATCAGAAAGAAGTTTCATAGAGTGCTTCTGTGTAGTTTTTATTTGAAGATATTCATTTTTCCATGATAGCCCTATTAGGAGTCGGAATGTCCGCTTGTAGTTTCTAGGGAAAGACTGATTCCAACTCCTCAATCAAAAGTATGGTTCAACGCCTTTAGTTGAATGTACAGATCAGAAAGAAGTTTCACAGAACGCTTCTTTGTAGTTATTATTAGAAGTTATGCCTTTTTCCGCAGTAGGCCCCTTAGCGATACGAATGTCCACTTGCAGTTTCTAAGAAAGAGTGTTTCAGACCTGCTCAATAAAAAGTTAGTTTCAACTCTGTTAGTTGAATGCACAGATCAGAAAGAAGTTTCACAGAATGCTTCTGTGTAGTTTTTATTTAATGATATTCCTTTTTCCACTATACTCCCCTTAGCACTCTGAATGTACACTTGCAGTTTCTACAGAAAGAGTGTTTCAGAACTCCTCAATCAAAAGTAAGGTTCAACTCTTTTTGTTGAATGCACAGATCAGGATGAAGTTTCACAGAATGCTTCTGTGTAGATTTTATTAGAAGATATGCCTTTTTCCACTACAGTCCCCTTAGCGATCTGAATGTCCACTTGCAGTTTCCAAGAAAGAGTGTTTCAGACCTGCTCAATCAAAAGTAAGTTTCAACTCTGTTAGTTGAATATACAGATCAGTAAGAAGTTTCACAAAATGCATCTGTGTAGTATTTATTTAATGATATTCCTTTTTCCACTATAGGCCCCTTAGTTCTCTGAATGTCCACTTGGAGTTTCTATAGAAAGAGTTTTTCAGAACTCCTCTATCAAAAGCATGGTTCACCTCTGTTAGTTGAAAGCACAAATTAGAAAGTAGTTTCACAGAATGCTTCTGTGTAGTTTTTATTTGAAGATATTAATTTTTCCACTATAGGCCCCTTAGCGCTCCGAATGTCCACTTGCAGTTTCTACAGAAACAGTGTATCATAACTCCTCAATCAAAAGTAAGGTGGAACTCTGTTAGTTGAATGCACAGATCAGAAAGAGGTTTCACAGCATGCTTCTGTGTAGTTTTTATTTGAAGTTATTCCTTTTTCCACTATAGGCCCCTTAGCGCTCTGAATGTCCACCTGCAGGCTCTACAGAAAGAGTGTTTCAGAACTCCTCAATGAAAAGTAAGGTTCAATTCTGTTAGTTGAGTGCATAGATCAGAAAGAAGTTTCACAGAATACTTCTGTGTAGTTTTTCTTTGAAGGTTTTCCTTCTTCCACTATAGGCCCCTTAGCGCTCCAAATGTCCACTTGCAGTTTCTACAGAAAGAGTTTTGAAGAACTGCTCAATCAAAAGTAAGGTTCAACTCTGTTAGTTGAATTCACACATCAGAAAGAAGTTTCACAGAATGCTTCTGTGTAGTTTTTTTTGAAGATATTCCTTTTTGCACTATAGGCCCATTAGCGCTCGGAATGTCCACTTGCAGGTGCTACAGAAAGAGTGTTTCGAAATCCTCAATCAAAACTAAGGTTCAACTCTGTTACTTGAATGCACAGATCAGAAAGAAGTTTCACAGAATGCTTCTGTGTGGTTTTAATTTGAAGTTATTAATTTTTCCACTATAGGCCCCTTAGGGCTCTGAATGTCCACTCGCAGTTTCTACAGCAAGAGGGTTTCAGAACTCCTCAATCAAAAGAAAGGTTCAACTCGGTAAGTTGAATGCACACATCAGAAAGAAGTTTCACAGAATGCTTCTGTGTAGTTTTTATTTGGAGATATTCCATTTTCCAGTATAGGCTCCTAAGCGCTCCGAATGTCCACTTGCTGTTTGTACAGAAATAGTGTTTCAGAACTCCTCAATCAAAAGTAAGTTTCAACTCTGTTAGCTGAATGCAAAGATCAGAAGGATGTTTTACAGAATGCTTCCACTATAGGCCCATTAGCACTCCGAATGTCCCCTTGCAGTTTCTACAGAAAGAGTGTTTCAGAACTCCTCAATCAAAAGTAAGGTTCAAATTCGTTAGTTGAATGCACAGATCAGAAAGAAGTTTCACAGATTGCTTCTGTGTAGTTTTTATTTGAAGACACTCCTTTTTCCACTATAGACCCCTTAGCATTCTAAATGTCTACTTGCAATTACTACAGAAAGAGAGTTTCAGAACTCCTTAATCAAAAGTAAGATTCAACTCTGTTAGTTTGAATGCACAGATCAGAAGAAGTCTCACAGAATACTTCTATGTAGATTTATTTGAAGATATTCCTTTTTCCTCTGTCAGACCCTTAGCGCTCCCTATGTCCACTTCCAGTTTCTACAGAAAGACTGTTTCAGAATCCTCCATGAAAAGAAAGGTTGAACTCTGTTACTTGAATGCACAGATCAGAAAGAAGTTACACAGAATACTTCTGTGTAGTATTTATTTGAAGATATTACTTTTTCCACTGTCACACACTTAGCGCTCCCTATGTCCACTTCCAGTTTCTACAGAAAGACTGTTTCGGAACTCCTCCATGAAAAGAAAGGTTCAACTCTGGTACTTGAATGCACAGACCAGAAAGAAGTTTCACAGAATGCTTCTGTGTAGTTTTTATTTGAAGATATTACTTTTTCCACTATAGGCCACTTAGCTCTCCGAATGTCCATTTGCAGTTTCTACAGAAAGAGTGTTTCAGAGCTCCTCAATCAAAAGTAAGTTTCAACTCTGTTACTTGAACGCACAGATCAGAAAGAAGTGTCACAGAATTATTCTGTGTAGTTTTCATTTGAAGATATTCTTTTTCCGCTACAGGCCCCTTAGCGCTCCGAATGTCCACTTGCAGTTTCTACAGAAAGAGTTTTTCAGAACTCCTCAATCAAAAGTAAGGTTCAACTCTGTTTGTTGAATGCACAGATCGGAAAGTAGTTTCACAGACTTCTGTGTAGTTTTTAATTGAAGATATTTCTTTTTCAACTACAGGCCCCTTAACGCTCCGAATGTCCCTTGCAGTTTCTACAGAAAGAGTGTTTCAGAACTCCTCCATCAAAAGTAAGGTTCAACTATGTTCGTTGAATGCACAGATCAGAAAGAAGTTTCACTGAATGTCTCTGTGTAGTTTTTATTTGATGATACTCCTTTTTCCACTATAGGCCTCTTAGCTTTCCGAATGTCCACTTGCAGTTCCTACAGAAAGAATTTTTCAGAACTCCTCAATCAAAAGTAAGGGTCAAATCTGCTAGTTGAATGCACAGATCAGAAAGAAGTTTCACAGAATGCTTCTGTGTAGTTTATATTGAAAATAGTTCTTTTTCTTCTATAGGCCCCCTAGTGCTCCGAATGTCCACTTGCAGTTTCTACAGAAAGAGTGTTTCAGAACACCTCAAAGAAAGGTAAGGTTCAACTCTGCTAGTTGAATGCACAGATCAGGAAGTAGTTTCAAAGCATGCTTCTGCGTAGTTTTTATTTGAAGATATTCCTTTGTCCACTATACGCCCCTTAGAGCTCCAAATGTCCACTTGCAGTTTCTACAGAAAGAGTGTTTCAGAACTGCTCAATTGAAAGTTAGGTTCAACTCTGCTAGTTGAATGCACAGATCAGAAAGAAGTTTCACAGAATGCTTCTGTGTAGTTTTTATTTGAAGATATTCCTTTTTCCACTATAGTACTATTAGCGCTCCGAATGTCCACTTGCAGTTTCTACAGAAAGCATGTTTCAGAACTCCTAAATCAAAAGTAAGGTTCAAATCTGTTAGTTGAATGCACAGATGAGAAAGAAGTTTTACAGAATGCTTCTGTGTAGTTTTTATTTGAAGGTATTCCTTTTTCCACTATTGGCCTCTTAGCCCTCCGAATGTCCACTTGCAGTTTCTACAGAAAGAATGTTTCAGAACTCCTTAATCAAAAGTGAGGTTCAACTCCGTTAGTTGAATGCACAGAGCTGAAAGAAGTTTCACAGAATAATTCTGTGTAGTTGGTATATGAAGATATTCCTTTTTGCCGTATAGGCACCTTATCGCTCCGAATGTCCATTTGCAGTTTCTACAGAAAGAGTGTTTCAGAACTCCTCAAACAAAAGTAAGGTTCAACTCAGTTAGTTGAATGCACAGATCAGAAAGAAGTTTCACAGAATGCTTCTGTGTAATTTTTATTTGAAGATATTCCTTTTTCCACTATAGGCCCCTTATCGCTCCGAATGTCCACTTGCGGTTTTGACAGGAAGAGTGTTTAAGAATTGCTCAATCAAAAGTAAGGTTCAACACTGTTAGTTGAATGCACGGATCACAATGAAGTTTCACAGAATGCTTCTGTGTAGTTTTTATTTGAAGATATTCCTTTTTCCACTTCAGGCCCCTTAGCTCTCTGAATGTCCACTTGCAATTTCTACAGAAAGAGATTTTCAGAACTCCTCAATCAAAAGTAAGGTTCAACACTGTTAGTTGAATGCACAGATAAGAAAGAAGTTTCACAGAATGCTTCGGTGTAGTTTTTATGTGAAGATATTTCTTTTTCCTCTATAGGCCCCTTATCGCTCCGAATGTCCACTTGCAGTTTCTACAGAAAGAGTTTTTATGAACTCCTCAATCAAAGGTAAGATTCAACTCTGCTAGTTGAATGCACAGATCGGGAAGAAGTTTCAAAGCATGCTTCTGTATAGTTTTTATTTGAAGATATTCCGTTTTCCACTCTTGGCCCCTTAGCACTCCAAATGTCCCCTTGCAATTTCTACAGAAAGATTGTTTCAGAACTCCTCAATCAAAAGTAAGGTTCAACCCTGTTAGTTGAATGCACAGATCAGAAAGAAGTTTCACAGAATTCTTCTGTGTAGTTTTTAGTTGAAGTTATTCCTTTTTCAACTACAGGCCCCTTAGCGCTCTGAATTTCCACTTGCAGTTTCTACAGAAAGAGTGTTTCAGAACTCCTCAGTCAAAGGTAAGGTTCAACACTGCTAGTTGAATGCACAGATCAGAAAGAAGTTTCACTGAATGCTTCTGTGTAGTTTTTATTTGAAGATATTCCTTTTTCCACTATTGGCCTCCTAGCCCTCCGAATGTCCACTTGCAGTTTCTACAGAAGGAGTGTTTCAGAACTCCTTAATCAAAAGTAAGTTTCAACTCCGTTAGTTGAATGCACAGATCAGAAAGAAGTTTCACAGAATATTTCTGTGTAGTTCTAATTGATGATATTCCTTTTTCCTGTATAGGCCCCTTAGCGATCCGAATGTCCACTTGCAGTTTCTACAGAAAGAGTGTTTCAGAACTCCTCAAACAAATGTGAGATTCAACTCTGTTAGTTGAATGCACAGAACATAAAGAAGTTTCACAGAATGCGTCTGTGTAGTTTTTAGTTGAAGGTATTCCTTTTTCCAGTATAGGCCCCTTATCGGTCGAAAAGTCCACTTGCAGTTTCTACAGAAAGAGGGTTTCAGAACTCCTCAATCAAAAGTAAGGTTCAACTCTGTTAGTTGAATGCACAGATCAGAAAGAACTTTCACAGAATGCTTCTGTGTAGTTGTTATTTGCAGACATTCCTTTGTCCACTATAGGGCGCTTAGCACTCTGAATGTCCACTTACAGTTTCTGCAGAAAGAGAGTTTCAGAACTCCTCAATCAAAAGTAAATTTCAACTCCGTTAGTTGAGTGCACAGATCAGAAAGTAGTTTCACAGAATGCTTCTGTGTAGTTTTTATTTGAAGATATTCCTTTTTCCGCTATATGTCCCTTAGTGCTCTGTATGTCCACTTGCAGTTTCTACAGAAAGAGTTTTTCAGAACTCCTCAATCAAAGGTAAGGTTCAACTCTGTTAGTTGAATGCGCAGATCAGAAAGAAGTTTCACAGAATGCTTATGTGTAGTTTTTATTTTAAGATAGTTCTTTTTCCTCTATAGGCCCCTTAGTGATCTGAAAATCCACTTGCAGTTTCTACAGAAAGAGTGTTTTGGAACTCCTCAAACAAAGGTAAGGTTCAACACTGCTAGTTGAATGCACAGATCAGGAAGAAGTTTCAAAGCATGCTTCTGCGTAGTTTTTATTTGAAGATATTCCTTTTTCCACTATAGGCCCCTTAGCGCTCGGAATGTGCAATTGCAGTTTCTCCAGAAAGGGTGTATCAGAACTCCTCAATCAAAAGAATGGTTCGTCACTGTTATTTGAATGCACAAATCAGAAAGGAGTTTCACAGAATGATTCTGTGTTGTTTATATTTGAAGATATTCCTTTTTCCACTATAGGACCCTTAGCGCTCGGAATGTCCACTTTCAGTTTCAACAGAAAGAGTGTTTCAGAACTACTCAAATAAAAGTAAGGTTCAACTGTGTTAGTTGAATGCACAGATAAGAACGAAGTTTCACAGAATGCTTCTGTGTAGTTTTTATTTGAAGATATGCCTTTTTCCACTATAGGCCCCTTAGCGCTGCGAATGTCCACTTGTAGTTTCTTCAGAAATAGTGTTTCAGAACTCCTCAATCAAAAGTGAGGTTCAACTCTGTTAGTTGAATGCACAGATCAGAAAGAATTTTCACAGAATGATCTTGTGTACTTTTTATTTGAAGATATTCCTTTTTCCACTATAGGCCATTTAGCGCTCCGAGTGTCCACTTGCATTTTCTACAGAAAGAGTGTCTCAGAACTCCTCAATCAAAAGTGAGTTTTAACTCTGTTAGTTGAATGCCCAGATCAGAAAGGAGTTTCACAGAAAGCTTCTGTGAAGTTTTTATTTGAAGATATTCCTTTTTCCACTGTAGGCCCCTTTGCGCTCAGAATGTCCACTTGCAGTTTCTACAGAAAGAGTTTTTCAGAACTCCTCAATCAAAATTAAGCTTCAAATCTGTTAGTTGAATGCACAGATCAGAAAGAATTTCCACAGAATGCTTCTGTGTAGTTTTTATTTGAAGATATTCCTTTTTCCACAATAGGCCCCTTAGTGCTCCGAATGTCCTCTTGAAGTTTCTACCGAAAGAGTTTTTCGGAACTCCTAAATCAAAGTAAGGTTCAACTGTGTTAGCTGAATGCACAGGTAACAACGATGTTTCACAGAATGCTTCTGTTTAGTTTTTATTTGAAGATATTCCTTTTTCCACTACAGGCCGCTTAGCGCTGTGAATGTCCACTTGCAGTTTCTTCAGAAAGACCGTCCAGAACTCCTTAATCAAAATTAAGATTCAATTCTCTTAGTTGAATGCACAGATCTGAAAGAAGTTTCCCAGAATGCTATTGTGTAGTTCCTTTTGATGATAATCCTTTTTCCACCATAGCCCCCTTAGCACTCCGAATGACCGCTTGCAGTTTTTACAGAAAGAGTGTTTCAGAACTCCTCGAACAAAAGTCAGCTTCAACACTGTTAGTTGAATGCACAGATCAGAAAGAAGTTTCACAGAATGCTTCTGTGTAGTTTTTATTTGAAGATATTCCTTTTTCCACTGTAGGACCTTTTGCGCTCAGATTGTCCACTTGAAGTTTCTACGGAAAGAGTGTTTCGGAACTCCTCAATCAAAGTAAGGTTAAACGCTGTTAGATGAATGCACATTTCAGAAAGAAGTTTCACAGAATGCTTCTGTGTAGTTTTTATTTGGAGATATTCCTTTTTCCACTATAGGCCCCTTAGCGCCCCGAATTCCCACTTGCAGTTTCTACGGAAAGAGTGTTTCAGAACTCCTCAATCAAAAGTGAGGTTCAACTCTGTTAGTTGAATGCAGAGATCAGAAAGATGTTTCACAGAATGCTCCTGTGTACTTTTTATTTGAAGGTATTCCTTTTTCCACTTTAGGCTCCTTAGCGCTCCTAATGTCCACTTGCAGTTTCTACACAAAGAGTGTTTCAGAACTCCTCAATCAAAAGTAAGCTTTAACTCTGTAGTTGAATGCACAGATCAGAAAGAATTTTCACAGAAAGTTTCTGTGTAGTTTTTATTTGAAGATATTCCTTTTTCCACTCTAGGCCCCTTTTCGCTCAGAATGTCCACTTGCACTTTCTGCAGAAAGAGTTTTTCAGAACTCCTCAATCAAAATTAAGGTTCAAATCTGTTAGTTGAATGCACAGATCAGAAAGAACATTCACAGAATGCTTCTGTGCAGTTTTATGTGAAGATATTCCTTTTTCCACTATAGGCCACTTAGCGCTACGAAAGTCCACTTGCAGTTTCTACAGAAAGAGTGTTTCAGAACTCCTCAATCAAAAGTAAGTTTCAAGTCTGTTAATTGAGTGCACAGATCAGAAACAAGTTTCACAGAATGCTTCTGTGTAGTTATTATTTGAAGATATTATTTTTCCCAATATAGGCCCCTTAGCGCTCCCAAAGTCCACTTGCAGTTTCTGCAGAAAGAGAGTTTCAGAACTCCTCAATCAAAAGGAATGTTCAACTCCGTTAGTTGAATGCATAGATCAGAAATCAGTTTCACAGAATGCTTCTGTGTAGTTTTTATTTGAAGATATTCCTTTTTCCAGAATGTCCCCCTTAGCGCTGCGAATGTCCACTTGCAGTTTCTACAGAAAGAGAGTTTCAGAACTCCTCCAACCAAAGTAAGGTTCAACTCTGTTAGTTGAAAGCACAGATCAGAAAGAAGCTTAACAGAATGCTTCTGCGTAGTTTTTACTTGAAGATATTCCTTTTTCCACAATAGACCGCTAAGCGCTCCGAATGTCCACTTCCAGTTTCTACAGAAAGAGTTTTTCAGAACTCCTCAATCAAAAGTAAGGTTCAAGTCTGCTAGTTGAATGCACAGATCAGAAAGAAGTTTCAGAGAATGCTTCTGTGTAGTTTTTATTTGAAGATATTCCTTTTGCCACTATAGGCCCCTTAGCACTCCAAATGTCCACTTGTAGTTTCTACTGAAAGAGGGTTTCAGAACTCCTCAGTCGAAAGTAAGGTTCAACTCTGATAGTTGAATGCATAGAGGGAAATAAGTTTCACAGAATGCTTCTGTGCAGTTGTTATTTGAAGATATTCCTTTTTCCGCGATTTGCCTTCAGGTGCTCAAAATGTCCACTTCCAGTTTATTCAGAAAGACTGTTTCAAAACCCCTCAATCAAAAGTAAAGTTCACAACTGTTAGTTGAATGCACAGATCAGAAAGAAGTTTCACAGATTGCTTCTGTGTAGTTTTTATTTGAAGAGATTTCTTTTTCCATGATTTGCCTCACAGCGCTCCATATGTCAACTTGAAGTGTATACAGAAAGAGTGTTTCAAAACTCCTCAATCAAAAGGAAGATTCAACTCTGTTAGTTGAATGCACAGATCAGAAACAGGTTTCCCAAAATGCTTCTGTGTAGTTTTTATTTCAAGGTATTCCTTTTTTCACGATAGGCCTCACAGCGCTCAAATGTCCACTTGCAGTTCCCACGGAAAGAGTGTTTCAAAAGTCCTCAATCAAAAGTAAGGTTCAACTCTGTTAGTTGAATGAACAGATGAGTAAGATGTTTCAGAGAATATTTCTCTGTAGTTTTTATTTGACGATATTCCTTTTTCCACGATAGGCTTCCTAGCGCTCCAAATGTGCATCTGCAGTTTATACAGAAAGAGTTTTTCAAAACTCCTCAATCAAAAGTTACACTCAAATCTGTTAGTTGAATACACAGATCAGAAAGAAGTTTTACAGAATGCTTCTGTGTAGTTTTTATTTGAATATATGCCTTTTTCCGTGATAGGCCCCTCAGCACTCCAAATATCCACTTGCAGTTTATACAGAGAGAGTTTTTCTGAACTCCTCAATCAAAAGTAAGGTTAAAATCTGTTAGTTGAATGCATAGATCAGAAAGAAGTTTCACAGAATGCTTCTGCGTAGTTTTTATTTGATGATATTCCTGTTTC
Organism: Nomascus leucogenys; assembly: GCF_006542625.1. Lineage (NCBI taxonomy): Eukaryota > Metazoa > Chordata > Mammalia > Primates > Hylobatidae > Nomascus > Nomascus leucogenys. The sequence goes on along the minus strand of NW_022096016.1, from coordinate 40,147 downwards.
CACTATAGGCCCCTTAGCGCTCTGAATGTCCCCTTGCAGTTTGTACAGAAAGAGTGTTTCAGAACTCCTCATTCTAAAGTAAGTTTCAACTCTGTTAGTTGAATGCGCAGATCAGAAAGAAGTTTCACAGAATGCTTCTGTGTAGTGTTTATATGAATATATTCCTATTTCCACTATAGGCCCCTTAGCACTCCGAATGTCCACTTGCAGTTTCTACAGAAAGATAGTTTCAGAAGTCCTCAATCAAAAGAAAGATTCAACTCTGTTAGTTGAATGCTCAAATCAGAAAGAAGTTTCACAGAATGATTCTATGTAGTTTTTTCTTGAAGGTATTCCTTTTTCCACTAAAGACCCCTAAGCGCTCCGAATGTCCACTTGCAGTTTTTACAGAAAGAGTGTTTCAGAATTTCTCAATGAAAGGTAAGTTTTAACTCTGTTAGTTGAATACACAGATCAGAAATAAGTTTCACAGAATGATTCTGTGTAGCTTTTATTTGAAGATAGTCCTTTTTCCAATATAGGCCCCTTAGTGCTCCGAACGTCCACTTGCGTTTTCTACAGAAAGAGTGTTTCAGAACTCCAAAATCAAAGGCACGTTTCAACTCTGTTAGTTGAATGCACAGATCTGAAAGAAGTTTCACAGAATGCTTCTGTGTAGTTTCTGTTTGAAGATATTCGTTTTTCCAGTATAGGGCCCTTAGCGCTCTGAATGTCCACTTGCAGTTTCTACAGAAAGAGTGTTTCGGAACTCTACAATCAAAAGTAAGGTTGAACTCTGTTAGTTGAATGCATAGATGAGAAATAAGTTTCAAAGAATGCTTCTTTGTAGTTTTTATTTCAAGATATTCCTTTTTCCAATATAGGCCCCTTACCGCTCCGAATGTCCACTTGCAGTATCTACAGAAGGTGAGTTTCAGAACTCCTCAATCAAAATTAAGGTTGAATTATGTTAGTTAAACGCACAGATCAGAAAGAAGTTTCACAGAATGCTTCTGTGTAGTTTTGATTTGAAGATATTCCCTTTTCCACTATAGGCCCCATAGCACTGCGAATGTCCACTTGCAGTTTCTACAGAAAGAGTGTTTCAGAACTCCTCAATCAAAAGTAAGGTTTAACTCTGTTAGTTGAATGCACAGATCAGAAAGAAGTTTCACAGAATGCTTCTGCGTAGATTTTATTTGAAAATATTCCCTTTTCCACAATAGGCCCCATAGCCTTCTGAATGTCCACTTGCAGTTTCTAAAGAAAGAGTGTTTCAGAACTCCTGAATCAAAAGTAAGGTTCAACTCTGTTATTTACATGCACAGATCAGATAGAAGTTTCACAGAATGCTTCTATGGAGTTTTTATTTGAAGAAATTCCTTTTTCCACTATAGGCCCGTTAACGCTCCGAATGTCCAATTGCAGTTTCTACAGAAAGAGTGTTGCAGAAATCCTCAATCAAAAGTAAAGTTCAACTCTGTTACTTGAATGCATAGATCAGAAAGAAGTTTAACAGAATGATTCTGTGTAGTTTTTATTTGTAGATATTCCTTTTTCCACCCTAGGCCCCTTAGCGCTTTAATGTCCATTGTAGTTTCTACAAAAAGAGTGTTTCAGAACTCCTCAATCAAAAGTAAGGTTCAACACTCTTAGTTGAATGCACAGATCAGAAAGATGGTTCACAGAATGCTTCTTTCTAGTTTTTATTTGAAGATATTCCTTTTTCCACTATAGGCCCCTTAGCGCTCGTAATGTCCACTTGCAGTTTCTACAGAAAGAGTGTTTCAGAACTCCTCAATCAAAACTAAGGTTCAACTCTGTTAGTTCAATGCACAGATCACAGAGAAGTTTCACAGAATGCTTCTGTGTAGTTTTTATTTGAAGATATTCCTTTTTCCACTATAGAAACCTTAGTGCTCCAAATGTAAACTTGCAATTTCTACAGAAAGTGTGTTTCAGAACTCCTCAATCAAAAGAAAGGTTACACTCTGTTAGTTGAATGCACAAATCAGAAAGAAGTTTCTCAGAATGCTTCTGTGCAATTTTTATGTGAAGATATTCCTTTTTCCACTATTGGCCGTATACTCTCCGAATGTCCACTTGCAGATACTTCAGAAAGAGTGTTTCAGAAGTCCTCAATCAAAAGGGTGGTTCAAATCTGTTAGTTGAATGCACAGACCAGAAAGAATTTTCACAGAATGAGCTTGTGTACTTTTTATTTGAAGATATTCCATTTTCCACTATAGGCCCCTTAGCGCTCCGAATTTCCTGTTGAAGTTTCTGGAGAAACAGTTTCAGAACTCCTCAATCAAAAGGAAGGCTCAACTCTGTTTGTTGAATGCACAGATCAGAAAGAAGTTTCACAGAATGCTTCTGTGTAGTTTTTATTTGAAGATATTCCTTTTTCCACTATAGGCACTTTAGCGCTCCGAATGTCCACTTGCAGTTTCTACAGAAAGAGTGTTTCAGAACCCCTCAATCAAAAGTAAGGTTCAACACTGTTAGTCGAATGCACAGATCAGAAAGAAGTTTCACAGATGCTTCTGTGTAGTTTTTCTTTGAATACATTTGTTTTTCCACTATAGGCCCCTTAGCCCTCCAAATATCCACTTGCAATTTCTACAGAAAGAGTCTTTCAGAACTCCTCAATCAAAAGTTGTGTTCAACTCCGTTATTTGAATGCGCAGATTAGAAAGAAGTTTCACAGAATGCTTCTGCGTAGTTTTTATTTGATGATATTCCTTTTTACACTATTGGCCCCATAGCACTCCTCATGTCCAGTTTCAGTTTGTAGAGAAAGAGTGTTTCAGAACTCCTCAATCAAAAGTAAGGTTCAACACTGTTAGTTGAATGCACAGATCAGAAAGAGGTTTCACAGAATGCTTCTGTGTAGTTTTTATATGAACATATTCCTTTTTCCACTATAGGCCCCTTAGCGCACAGAATGTCCACTTGCAGTTTTACAAATAGAGTGTTTCAGAACTCCTCAATCAAATCTAAGGTTCAACTCTGTTATTTGAATGCACAGATCAGAAAGAAATTTCACAGAATGCTTCTGTGTAGTTGTTATTTGAAGATATTCCTTTTTCTGGGATAGGCCTTCAAGTGCTCAAAATGTCCACTTGCAGTTAATACAGAAAGATTGTCTCAAAACTCCTCAATTAAAAGTAAAGTTCAAACCTGTTAGTTGAATGCACAGATCAGAAAGAAGTTTCACAGAATGCTTCTGTGTAGTTTTTATTTGAAGATAATCCTTTTTCCGTGATTGGCCTCACTGCGCTCCAAATGTCAACTTTCAGTTTATACAGAAAGAGTTTCAAAACTCCTCAGTTAAAAGTGAAGTTCAACCCTGTTAGTTGAATGCACAGATCAGAAAGAAGTTTCACAGAATGCTTTTGTGTAGTTTTTATTTGAAGATATTCCTTATTCCACTATAGGCCCCTTTGTGCTCTGAATGTCCACTTGCAGTTACTAGAGAAAGAGTGTTTCAGAGCTCCTCAACAAAAAGGAAGATTCATCTCTGTTTTTTGAATGCACAGATCAGAAAGAAGTTTCACAGAATGCTTTTGTGTTGTTTTTATTTGAAGATTTTCCTTATTCCACTATAGACCCATTAGCGCTCCGAATTTCCACTTGCAGTTTCTACAGAAAGAGTGTTTCAGAACTCCTCAATCAAAAGTAAGGTTCAACTCTGTTAGTTGAACGCACAGATTAGAAAGAAGTTTCACAGAATGCTTCTGCGTAGTTTTTATTTGAAGATATTCCTTTTTCCACTCTAGGCCCCTTAGTGCTCCGAATGTCCACTTGCAGTTTCTACAGTAAGGGTGTTTCAGAACTCCACAATCAAAAGTAAGGTTCAACAATGTTAGTTGAATGCAGAGATCCAAAAGAAGTTTCACAAAATGCTTCTGTGTAGTTTTTATTTAAAGATATTCCTTATTCCGCGATAGGCCTCACAGCGCTCAAATGTCAACTTGCAGTTTATAGAGAAAAAGTGTTTCAAACGTCCTCTATCAAAAGTAAGGTTGAACTCTGTTAGTTCAATGAACAGATCAATAAGAAGTTTCACAGAATGCTTCTGTGTAGTTTTTATATGACGATATTTCTTTTTCCACGATAGGCTTCCTATCACTCCAAATGTCCAACTGCAGTTTATACAGAAAAAGTGCTTCAAAACTCCTCTATCAAAAGTAAGGTACAAATCTGTTAGCTGAATACACAGAATTGAAAGAAGTTTCACAGAATGCTTCTGTGTAGTTTTTATTTGAATATATGCCTTTTTCCGTGATAGGACGAACAGCAATCCAAATATCCACTTGCAGTTTATACAGAAAGAGTGTCTCAGAACTCCTAAATCAAAACAAAGGTTCAACTCAGTTAGTTGAATGCACAGATCAGGAAGAAGTTTCACAGAATGCTCTGCATAGTTTTTATTGGATGATATTCCTATTTCCACTATAGGCCCCTTAGCGCTCCGAATGTCCACTTGCAGTTTGTAGAGAAGGAGTGTTTCAGAACTCCTCAATCAAAAGTAAGTTTTAACTCGTTAGTTGAATGCACAGATGAGAAAGAAGTTTCACAGAATGCTTCTGTGAAGTTTTTATATGAAGATATTCCTTTTTCCACTATAGGCCCCTTAGTGCTCTGAATGTCCCCTTGCAGTTACTAGAGAAAGAGTGTTTCAGAACTCCTCAATCAAAAGTAAGTTTCAACTCTGTTTGTTGAATGCACAGATCAGAAAGAAGTTTCACAGAATGCTTTTGTGTAGTTTTTATTTCAAGATATTCCTTATTCCACTATAGACCCATTAGCGCTCCGAATTTCCACTTGCAGTTTCTACAGAAAGAGAGTTTCAGAACACCTCAATCAATGGTAAGGTTCAACTCTGTTAGTTGAATGCACACATTAGAAAGAAGTTTCACAGAATGCTTCTGTGTAGTTTTTATTTGAAGATATTCCTTTTTCCACTATAGGCCCCTTAGCGCTCCGAATGTCCACTTGCAGTTTCTACAGTAAGGGTGTTTCAGAACTACACAATCAAAAGTAAGTTTCAACACTGTTAGTTGAATGCCCAGATCCGAAGGAAGTTACACAGAAGCCTCTGTATAGTTTTTCTTTGAAGTTATTCCTTCTTCCACTATAGGCCCCTTAGCGCTCCCTATGTCCACTTGCATTTTCCACAGAAAGAGTGTTTCAGAACTCCTCAATCAAATGTAAGGTTCAACTCTGTTAGTTGAATGCACAGATCAGAAAGTAGTTTCACAGAACGCTTCTGTGTAGTTTAAATTTGAAGGTATTCCTTCTTCCACTATTGGCCCCTTAGCGCTCCGAATGTACACTTGCAGTTTCTACAGAAAGAATGTTTCAGAACTACTCAATCAAAAGTAAGGTTCAACTCTGTTAGTTGAATGCACCGATCAGAAAGAAGTTTCACAGAATGCTTCTGTGTAGTTTTTATGTGAAGATATTCCTTTTTCCACTACAGGCCCCTTAGCGCTCCAAATGTCCTCTTGCAATTTCTGCAGAAAGAGTGTTTTAGAACTCCACAATCAAAAGTAAAGTTCATCTCTGTCAGTTGAATGCATAGAACAGAAAGAAGTTTCACAGAATGCTTCTGTGTAGTTTTTATTTGAAGATATTCCTTTTTCTGTGATAGGACACACAGCCCTCCAAATGTCAACTTGCACTTTATACAGAAAGAGAATTTCAAAACTCCTCAATCAAAAGTAAGATTCACCTCTGTTAGTTGAATGCAGAGATCAGGAAGAAGTTTCACAAAATGCTTCTGTGTAGTTTTTATTTCAAGATATTTCTTTTTCCGTGATAGGCCTCACAGCGCTCAAATATCCACTTGCAGTTTACACAGAAAGTCTGTTTCAAATCTCCTCAATCAAAAGTAAGGTTCAAATCTGTTAGTTGAATACGCAGATCAGAAAGAAGTTTCACAGAATGCTTCTGTTTAGTGTTTATTTGCATATATGCCTTTTTCCGCGACAGGCCCCACAGCACTCCAAATATCCACTTGCAGTTTATACAGAAAGAGTGTTTCAGAACTGCTAAATCAAAAGTAAGGTTCAAATCTGTTAGTTGAATGCACAGATCAGAAAGTAGTTTCACAGAATGCTTCTGCATAGTTTTATTTGATGATATTCCTTTTTCCACTATAGGACCCTTAGCACTCCGAATGTCCACTTTCAGGTTCTACAGAAAGAGTGTTTCAGAACTCCTCAACCAAAAGTAAGGTTCAACTCTGTTATTTGCATGCACAGATCAGATAGAAGTTTCACAGAATGCTTCTGTGTAGTTTTCATTTGAAGATATTCCTTTTTCCACTATAGACCCCTTAGCGCACCGAATGTCCACTTGCAGATTTACAAAAAACTGTTTCAGAACTCCTCAATCAAAAGTAAGGTTCAACTCTGTTAGTTGAATGCACAGATCAGAAAGAAGTTTCACAGAATGCTTCTGTGTAGTTCTTATTTGAAGATATTCCTTTTTCTGGGATAGGCCTTCAAGTGCTCAAAATGTCCACTTGCAGTTAATACAAAAAGATTGTTTCAAAACTCCTCAAATAAAAGTAAAGTTCAACCCTGTTAGTTGAATGCACAGATCAGAAAGAAGTTTCACAGAATGCTTTTGTGTAGTTTTTATTTGAAGATTTTCCTTATTCCACTATAGACCCTTTAGTGCTCCGAATTTCCACTTGCAGTTTCTACAGAAAGAGTGTTTCAGAACTCCTCAATCAAAATTAAGGTTTAACTCTGTTAGTTGAACGCACAGATTAGAAAGAAGTTTCAAAGAATGCTTCTGCATAGTTTTTATTTGAAGATATTCCTTTTTCCACTATAGGCCCCTTAGTGCTCCAAATATCCACTTGCAGTTTCTACAGTAAGGGTGTTTCAGAACTCCACAATCAAAAGTAAGGTTCAACAATGTTAGTTGAATGCAGAGATCCGTAAGAAGTTTTACAAAATGTTTCTGTGTAGTTTTTATTTCAAGATATTCCTTATTCTGCGAGAGGCCTCACAGCGCTCAAATGTCAACTTGCAGTTTATAGAGAAAAAGTGTTTGAAACGTCCTCTATCAAAAGTAAGGTTGAACTCTCTTGGTTGAATGAACAGATCAATAAGAAGTTTCACAGAATGCTTCTGTGTAGTTTTTATATGACGATATTGCTTTTTCCGCGATAGGCTTCCTATCACTCCAAATGTCCAACTGCACTTTATACAGAAAGAGTGCTTCAAAACTCCTCAATCAAAAGTAAGGTTCAAAACTGTTAGCTGAATACACAGATCTGAAAGAAGTTTCACAGAATGCTTCTATGTAGTTTTTATTTGAATATATGCCTTTTTCCACGATAGGACCCACAGCTCTCCAATTATCCCCTTGCAGTTTATACGGAAAGAGAGTTTCAGAACACCTAAATCAAAAGAAAGGTTCAACTCCGTTAGTTGAATGCACAGATCAGGAAAATGTTTCACAGAATGCTTCTGCGTAGTTTTCATTTGATGATATTCCTATTTCCACTATAGGCCCCTTAGCACTCCGAATGTCCACTTGCAGTTTGCAGAGAAAGAGTGTTTCAGAACTCTTCAATCAAAAGTAAGGTTTAACTCTGTTAGTTGAATGCACAGATGAGAAAGAAGTTTCACAGAATGCTTCTCTGTAGTTTTCATATGAAGATATTCCTTTTTCCACTATAGGCCCCTTAGTGCTCCGAAGGTCCACTTTCAGTTTCTACAGAAAGATTGTTTCAGAACGCCTCAATCAAAAGAAATGTTCAACTCTGTTAGTTGAATTCACAGATCAGAAAAAGTTTCACAGAATGCTTCTGTGTAGTTTTTATTTGATGATATTCTTTTTTCCTCTATAATCCACTTAGTGCTCTGAATGTCCACTTGCAGTTATTAGAGAAAGAGTGTTTCAGAACTCCTCAATCAAAAGTAAGTTTCAACTCTGTTTGTTGAATGTACATATCAGAAAGATGTTTCACAGAATGCTTTTGTGTAGATTTTATTTGAAGATATTCCTTATTCCACTATAGACCCCATAGCGCTCCAAATTTCCACTTGCAGTTTCTACAAAAAGAGTGTTTCAGAACTCCTCAATCAAATGTAAGGTTCAAGTCTGTCAGTTGAACGCACAGAGTAGAAAGAAGTTTCACAGAATGCTTCTGTGTAGTTTTTATTTGAAGATATTCCTTTTTCCGTGATAGGCCTCACAGCCCTCCAAATGTCAACTTGCAGTTTATACAGAAAGAGTGTTTCAAAACTCCTCAAGCAAAAGTAAGATTCAACTCTGTTAGTTGAATGCACAGATCAGAAAGCAGTTTCACAAAATGTTTCTGTGTAGTTTTTATTTAAAGATATTCCTTTTTCCATGATAGGCCTCACAGCACTCAAGCGTCCACTTGCAGTTTACACAGAAAGACTGTTTCAAAACTCCTCAATCAGAAGTAAGGTTCAAATCTGTCAGTTGAATACGCAGATCAGAAAGAAGTTTCACAGAATGCTTCTGTGTACTTTTTATTTGGATATATGCCTTTTTCCGCGATAGGCCCCACAGCACTCCAAATATCCACTTGCAGTTTATACAGAAAGAGTGTTTCAGGACGGCTAATTCAAAAGTAAGGTTCAACTCTGTTAGTTGAATGGACAGATAAGAAAGAAGTTTCACAGAATGCTTCTGCGTAGTTTTCATTTGATGATATTCCTTTTCCCACTATAGGCTCCTTAGCGCTTCGAATATACACTTTCAGTTAGTAGAGAAAGAGTGCTTCAGAACTCCTCAATCAAAAGTAAGGTTCAACTCTGTTAGTTGAATGCACAGATCAGAAAGAAGTTTCACAGAATATTTCTGTGTAGTTGTTATTTGAAGATATTCCTTTTTCTGGGATAGGCCTTCAAGTGCTCAAAATGTCTACTTGCAGTTAATACAGAAAGATTGTTTCAAAACTCCTCAATTAAAAGTAAAGTTCAACCCTGTTAGTTGAATGCACAGATCAGTAAGAAGTTTCACAGAATGCTTCTGTGTAGTTCTTATATGAAGATATTCCTTTTTCCATGATAGGCCTCACAGCACTCCAAATGTCAAATTGCAGTTTATACAGAAATTGTGTTTCAAAACTCCTCAATCAAAACTAAGATTCAAATGTGATAGTTGAATGAACAGATCAGAAAGAAGTTTCACAAAATGCTTCTGTGTAGTTTTTATTTCAAGATATTGCTTATTCCGCGATAGGCCTCACAGCGCTCAAATGTCAACTTGCAGTTTATAGAGAAAGAGTGTTTCAAACATCCTCTATCAAAAGTAAGGTTCGACTCTCTTAGTTGAATGAACACATCTGTAAGAAGTTTCACAGAATGCTTCTGTTTAGTTTTTATTTGAAGATATTGCTTTTTCCACTATAGACCCCTTAGCGCTCTGAATGTTCACTTATAGTTTCAACAGATAGAGTGTTTCAGAACTCCGCAATCAAAAGTAAAGTTCAACTCTGTTAGTTGAATGCACAGATCAGAAAGTAGTTTCACAGAATGCTTCTGTGTACTTTTTATTTGAAGATATTCCTTTCTCCATGTAGGCCCTTTTGTGCTGTGAATGTCCGCTTGCATTTTCTACCGAAAAAGTGTTTCAGAACTCCTAAATGAAAAGTAAGGTTCAACTGTGTTAGTTGAAGGCACAGATCAGAAAGAAGTTTCACAGAATGCTTCTGTCTAGTTTTTATTTGAAGATATTCCTTTTTCCACTATAGGCCCCTTAGCACACCGAATGTTCACTTGTAGTTTCTACAGAAAGAGTGTTTCAGAACTCCTCGATTAAAAGAAAGGTTCAACTCTGTTAGTTGAATGCACAGATCAGAAAGAAGTTTCAGAGAATGCTTCTGTGTAGTTTCTATTTGAATATATTCCATTTTCCACTATAGGACACTTAGCGCTCTGAATGTCCACTTGCAGTTTCTGCAGAAAGAGTGTTTCAGAACTCCTCAATCAAAAGTAAGGTTCACCTCCATTAGTTGAATTTAAACATCAGTAAGAAGTATCACAGAATGCTTCTGTGTAGTTTTGATATGAAGATATTTCTTTTTCCACTATAGGCCCCTTATGGCTCCGAATCTCCACTTGCAGTTTCTACAGAAAGAGTGTTTCAGAACTCCTCAATCAAAAGTAAGGTTCACCTCCATTAGTTGAATGTAAACATCAGTAAGAAGTATCACAGAATGCTTCTGTGTAGTTTTGATATGAAGATATTCCTTTTTCCACTATAGGCCCCTTATTGCTCCAAATCTCCACTTGCAGTTTTACAGAAAGAGTGTTTCAGAACTCCTCAATCAAAAGTAAGGTTCAACTCTGTTAGTTGAATGCACAGAGCAGAAAGAAGTTTCACAGAATGCTTCTGTGTAGTTGTTATTTGAAGATATTCCTTTTTCCGGGATAGGCCTTCAAGTATTCAAAAAGTCCACTTGCAGTTTATACAGAAAGTGTTTATCAAAACTCCTCAATCAAAAGTAAAGTTCAACACTGTTAGTTGAATGCACAGAACAGAAAGAAGTTTCACAGAATGCTTCAGTGTAGTTTTTATTTGAAGATATTCCTTTTTCCGTGATAGGCCTCACAGCACTCCAAATGTCAACTTGCATTTTATACCGAAAGAGTGCTTCAAATTCCTCAATCAAAAGTAAGATTCAACTCTGTTAGTTGAATGCACAGATCAGAAAGAAGTTTCACAAAATGCTTCTGTATAGTTTTTATTTCAAGTTATTCATTTTTCCACGATAGGCCTCACAGCGCTCAAATGTCCACTTGCAGTTAACAAAGAAAGAGTATTTCAAAAATACTCAATCAAAAGGAAGGTTCAACTCTGTTAGTTGAATGAACAGATCAGTAAAAAGTTTCACAGAATGCTTCTGTGTAGTTTTTATTTGATGATATTCCTTTTTCCGCGATAGGCTTCCTAGAGCTCCAAATGTCCATCTGCAGTTTATACAGAAAGAGTGTTTCAAAACTCCTCAATCAAAAGTAAGGTTCAAATCTGTTAGTTGAATACACAGATCAGAAAGTAGTTTCACAGAATTCTTCTGTGTATTTTTTATTTGAATATACGCCTTTTTCCGCAATAGGCCCCACAGCACTCCAAATATCCACTTGCAGTTTATACAGAAAGAGTGTTTCAGAACTCCTAAATCAAAAGTAAGGTTCAACTCTGTTAGTTGAATGCACAGAACAGAAAGAAGTTTCACAGAATGCTTCAGTGTAGTTTTTATTTGAAGATATTCCTTTTTCCGTGATAGGGCTCACAGCACTCCAAATGTCAACTTGCATTTTATACCGAAAGAGTGCTTCAAATTCCTCAATCAAAAGTAAGATTCAACTCTGTTAGTTGAATGCACAGATCAGAAAGAAGTTTCACAAAATGCTTCTGTGTAGTTTTTATTTCAAGATATTCCTTTTTCTGCAATAGGCCTCACAGCGCTCAAATGTCCACTTGCAGTTTATACAGACACAGTGTTTCAAAAGTCCTCTGTCAAAAGTAAGGTTTAACTCTGTTAGTTGAATGAACAGATCAGTAAGAAGTTTCACAGAATGCTTCTGTGTAGTTTTTATTTGAAGATATTGCTTTTTCCACTATAGATCCCTAAGCACTCTGAATGTCCACTTATAGTTTCTACAGAAAGAGTGTTTCAGAACTCCGCAATCAAAAGTAAAGTTCAACTCTGTTAGTTGAATGCACATATCAGAAAGAAGTTTCGCCGAATGCTTCTGTGTACTTTTTATTTGAAGATATTCCTTTCTCCATATAGGCCCCTTAGTGCTGTGAATGTCCACTTGCATTTTCTACCGAAAAAGTGTTTCAGAACTCCTAAATCAAAAGTAAGGTTCAACTGTGTTATTTGAATGCACAGATCAGAAAGAAGTTTCACAGAATGCTTCTGTCTAGTTTTTATTTGAAGATATTACTTTTTCCACTATAGGCCCCTTAGCGCTCCGAATGTTCACTTGTAGTTTCTACAGAATGAGTGTTTCAGCACTCCTCGATTAAAAGAAAGTTTCAACTCTGTTAGTTGAATGCACAGATCAGAAAGCAATTTCACAGAATGCTTCTGTGTAGTTTTAATTTGAAGATATTCCTTTTTCCACTATAGGACACTTAGCGCACCGAATGTCCACTTGCAGTTTCTGCAGAAAGAGTGTTTCAGAACTCCTAAATCAAAAGTAAGTTTCACCTCCATTAGTTGAATTTAAACATCAGAAAGAAGTATCACAGAATGCTTCTGTGTAGTTTTGATATGAAGATATTCCTTTTTCCACTATAGGCCCCTTATCGCTCCGAATATCCACTTGCAGTTTCTACAGAGTGTTTCAGAACTCCTCAATCAAAAGTGAGTTTCAACTCTGTTATTTGCAAGAACAGATCCGAAAGAAGTTTCACAGAATGCTGCTGTGTAGTTTTAATTTGAAGATATTCCTTTTTCCACTATAGGCTCCTTACCGCTCCGAATGTCCGCTTGCAGTTTTACAGAAAGAGTGTTTCAGAATTCCTCAATCAAAAGTAAGATTCAACTCTGTTAGTTGAATGCACAGATCAGAAAGAAGTTTCACAGAATGCTTCTGTGTAGTTGTTATTTGAAGATATTCCTTTTTCCGGGGTAGGCCTTCAAGTATTCAAAAAGTCCACTTGCAGTTTATACAGAAAGGGTTTATCAAAACTCCTCAATCAAAAGTAAAGTTCAACACTGTTAGTTGAATGCACAGAACAGAAAGAAGTTTCACAGAATGCTTCAGTGTAGTTTTTATTTGAAGATATTCCTTTTTCCGTGATAGGGCTCACAGCACTCCAAATGTCAACTTGCATTTTATACCGAAAGAGTGCTTCAAAACTCCTCAATCAAAAGTAAGATTCAACTCTGTTAGTTGAATGCACCGATCAGAAAGAAGTTTCACAAAATGCTTCTGTGTAGTTTTTATTTCAAGATATTCATTTTCCCACGATAGGCCTCACCGCGCTCAAATGTCCACTTGCAGTTTACAAGGAAAGAGTGTTTCAAAAATACTCAATCAAAAGGAAGGTTCAACTCTGTTAGTTGAATGAACAGATCAGTAAGAAGTTTCACAGAATGCTTCTGTGTAGTTTTTATTTGACGATATTTCTTTTTCCGCGATAGGCTTCCTAGAGCTCCAAATGTCCATCTGCCATTTATACAGAAAGAGGGTTTCCAAACTCCTCAATCAAAAGTAAGGTTCAAATCTGTTAGTTGAAAACACAGATCAGAAAGTAGTTTCACAGAATGCTTCTGTGTATTTTTTATTTGAATATACGCCTTTTTCCGTGATAGGCCCCACAGCACTCCAAATATCCACTTGCAGTTTAGACAGAAAGAGTGTTTCAGAACTCCTAAATCAAAAGTAAGTTTCAACTCTGTTAGCTGAATGCACAGAACAGAAAGGAGTTTCACAGAATGCTTCTGCATAGTTTTTATTTGATGATATTACTTTTTCCACTATAGGCCCCTTAGCGCTCCGAATGACCACTTGTAGATTGTAGAGAATGAGTGTTTCAGAACTCCTCAATCAAAAGTAAGGTTCAACTCTGTTAGTGGAATGCACAGAGCAGAAAGTAGTTTCACAGAATGCTTCTGTGTACTTTTTATATGAAGATATTCCTTTTTCCACTATAGGCCCCTTAGCGCTCCGAATGTCCACTTGCAGTTTCTACAGAAAGAGTATTTCTGAACTCCTCAGTCAAAAGTAAGGTTCAACTCTGTTAGTTGAATTCACAGATCAGAAAGAAGTTTCACAGAATGCTTCTGTGTAGTTGTTATTTGAAGATATTCCTTTTTCCGCGATAGGCCTTCAAGTGCTCTAAATATCCACTTGCAGTTTATACAGAACGAGTGTTTCAAAACTCCTCAATCAAAAATAAAGTTCAAGCCTGTTAGTTGAATGCACAGATCAGAAAGAAGTTTCACAGAATGCTTCTGTGTAGTTTGTATTTGAAGACATTACTTTTTCCGTGATAGGACTCACAGCCCTCCAAATGTCAACTTGCAGTTTATACAGAAAGAGTGTTTCAAAACTCCTCAATCGAAAGTAAGATTCAAATCAATTAGTTGAATGCACAGATCAGAAAGAAGTTTCACAAAATCCTTCTGTGTAGTTTTTATTTCAAGATATTCCTTTTTCCACGATAGGCCTCACAGTGCTCAAAAGTCCAATTGCAGTTTTTACAGACACAGTGTTTCAAAAGTCCACTATCAAAAGCAAGGTTCAACTCTGTTAGTTGAATGAACAGATCAGTAAGAAGTTTCACAGAATGCTTCTGTGTAGTTTTTATTTGATGATATTCCTTTTTCTGTGAAAGGCTTCCTAGCGCTCCAAATGTGCATCAGCAGTTTATACAGAAAGAGTGCTTCAAAACTCCTCAATCAAAAGTAAGGTTCAAATCTGTTAGTTGAATACACAGATCAGAAAGAAGTTTCAAAGAATGCTTCTGTGTAGTTTTTAAATTAAGGTATTCCTTTTTCCACTATAGGCCCCTTAGTGCTCCGAATGTCCACTTGCATTTTCTACACAAAGAGTGTTTCAGAACTACTAAATCAAAAGTAGGGTTCAACTCTGCTAGCTGAATGCACAGATCAGAAAGAAATTTCACAGAATGCTTCTGTGTAGTTTTTATTTGAAGATATTCCTTTTTCCACTATAGCGCCCTTAGCGCTCCGAATGTTCACATGCAATTTTCACAGAAACAGTTTTTCAGAAATCCTCCATCAAAATTAAGGTTCAATTCTGTTAGTTGAATGCACAGATCAGCAAGAAGTTTCACAGAATGCTTCTGTGAAGTTTTGATTTGAAGATATTCCTTTTTCCACTATAGGCCCCTTAGCGATCAGAATGTCCACTTGCAGTTTCTACAGAAAGAGTGTTTCAGAACTCCTTGATCAAAAGAAAGGTTCAACTCTGTTAGTTGAATGTGCAGATCAGAAAGAAGTTTCACAGAAGGCTTCTGTGTAGTTTTAATTTGAAGATATTCCTTTTTCCACTATAGGCCCGTTAGCGCTCTTACTGTCCAGTTGCAGTTTCTACAGAGAGAGTGTTTCAGAAATCCTCAATCAAAAGTAAGGTTCAACTCTGGTAGTTGAATGCAGAGATCACACAAGAGTTTCACAGAATGCCTCTGTGTAGTTTTTACTTGAAGATATTCCTTTTTCCACTAAAGGCCCCAAGTGCTCCGAATGTCCACTTGCAGTTTCTACAGAAAGAGTGTTTCAGAACTCCTCAATCAAAAGTAAGGTTCAAATCTGTTATTTGAATGCACAGATCAGAAAGACCTTTCACAGAATGCTTCTGTGTAGTTTTTATTTGAAGATATTCCTTTTTCCATATAGGCCCCTTAATGCTGTGAATGTCCACTAGCATTTTCTACAGAAAGAGGGTTTCAGAACTCCTCAATCAAAAATAGAGTTCAACTCCATTAGTTGAATGCACAGATCAGAAAGAAGTTTCACAGAATCCTTCTGTGTAGTTTTTATTTGAAGATATTCCTTTTTCCACTATAGGCCCATTAGCGCTCCGAATGTCCACATGTAGTTTCTACAGAAAGAGTGTTTCAGAACTCTGCAATCAAAATAAATGTTCAACTCTGTTAGTTGAATGCACAGATCAGAAAGAAGTTTCAGAGAATGTTTCTGTCATGTTTTTATTTGAAGATATTCCTTTTTCCACGATAGGCCACTTATTGCTCCTAATGTACACTTGCAGTTTCTACAGAAAAACTGTTTCCAAACTCCTCAATCACAAGTAAGGTTCAACTCTGTTAGTTGAATACACAGAGAAGAAAGAAGTTTCACAGTATGCTTCTGTGATATTTTTATGTGAATATCTTCCTTTTTCCACGATAGGCTTCTTAGCTCTCCGAATGTCCACTTGCAGTTACCACAGAAAGTGTTTTTCCAAACTCCTCAATCAATAGTAAGTTTCAACTCCGTTAGTTGAATGCCCAGATCAGAAAGAAGTTTCACATAATACTTCTGTGTAGTTCTGATTTGAAGATATTCCATTTTCAATGATAGGCCTCATAGCGCTCTAAATATCCACTTGCAGTTTCTACAGAAAGAGTGTTTCAAATCTCCTCAATCAATAGTAAGGTTCAACACTGTTACTTCAATGCACAGATCAGAAACAGCTTTCACAGAATGCTTCTGTGTAGTTTCGATTTGAGATAATCCTTTTTCCAAGATACGCCTCTTAGCGGTCAGAATGTCCACATGCAGTTTCCACAGAAAAAGTGTTTCCAAACTACTCAATAAAAAGTATGGTTCAACTCTGTTAGTTGAATGCCCAGATCACAAAGAAGTTTCACACAATGCTTCTGTGAAGTTTTTATTTGATGATATTAATTTTTCCACGATAAGCATCTTAGCAATCCGAATGTCCACTTGCAGTATCTACAGAAAGAGTGTTTCCAAACTCCTCAATCAATAGTAAGGTTCAACACTGTTAGTTGAATGTTCAGATGAGAAAGAAGTTTCACAAAATCCGTCTGTGATGTTTTTATTTGAAGATATTCCTTTTTCCACGAGAGGCTTCTTAGCGCTCTAAATGTCCACTTGCAGTTTCTACAGGAAGAGTGTTACCAAACTCCTCAATCAAAAGTAAGGTTCAATTCTGTTAGTTGAATGCACAGTTCAGCAAGAAGCTTCACAGAATGCTTCTGTGTAGTTTTTAATTGAAGATATTCGTTTTTCCACGATAGGCCTCTTAGAGCTCCGAATGTGCACTTGCAGTTTCTACAGACATAGTGTTTCCAAACTCTGCAATCAAAAGTAAGGTTCAACTCTGATAGTTGAATGCGCAGATGAGAAAGAAGTTTCACAGAATGCTTCTATGTAGTTTTTATTTGAAGATACTCTCTTTTCCCCAATAGGCCGATTAGCGCTCCGAATGCCCACATGCAGTGTCTACAGAAAGAGTGTTTCCAAACTCCTCAATCGGAAGTAAGTTTCAAATCTGTTATTTGAATGCACAGATCAGAAAGAAGTTTAACAGAATGCTTCTGTGTAGTTTTTATTTGAAGATATTACTTTTTCCACGATAGGCCCCTTAGCACTCCTGATGTCCACCTGCAGTTTCTACAGAAAGAGTGTTTCCAAACTCCTCAATCAAAAGTAAGGTTTAATTCTGTTAGTTGAATGCACAGTTCATAAATAAGTCTCACACAGTACTTCTGTGTTGTCTTGATTTGAAGATATTCCTTTTTCCACGATAGGCCTCTTAGCACTCCGGATGTCCACTTTCAGTTTCTACAGAAAGAGTTTTTCCAAACTCCTCAATCAAAAGTAAGGTTCAACCCTGTCAGTTGAATGCAGAGATCAGAAAGTCGTTTCACAGAATGCTTCTGTGTAGTTTTGATTTGAAGATAATCCTTTTTCCAGGACAGGCCCCTTAGCGCTCCGAATGTCCACTTGCAGTTTATACAAAAAGAGTGTTTCCAAACTCCTCAATCATAAGTAAGTTTCAAATCTGTTAGTTGAATGCACAGATAAGAAAATAGTTTCAGAGGATTCTTCTGTGTAGTTTTTATTTGAAGATATTCCTTTTTCCACGATATGCCCCTTAGTGCTCTGAATGTCTACTTGCAGTTTATACAGAAAGACTGTTTCCAAACTCCTCAATCAAAAGTAAGTTTCAACTCCGTTAGCTGAAAGCAGAAATTAGAAACAAGTTTCACAGATTGCTTCTCAGTAGTTTTTATTTGAAGATATTCCTTTATCCACGATTGGCCTCTTAGCGCTCCGAATGTCCACTTGCAGTTTCGACATGAAAAGTGTTTCCAAACTCCTCAATCAAAGGTAAGGTTCATCACTCTTAGTTGAATGCATTGATCAGAAAGTAGTTTCACAGAATGCTTCTGTGTAGTTTTTATTTGAAGATATTTCTTTTTCCACGATAGGCCTCTTAGCGCTCTGAATGTCCACTTGCAGTTTCTACAGAAGGCGTGTTTACAAACTCCTGAATCAATACTAAGGTTCAACTCTGTTAGTTGAATGCACAGATCAGAAAGAAATTTCGCAGAATACTTCTGTGCAGTTTTTATTTGTAGATATTCCTTTTTCCACGATAGGCCTCATAGCGCTCTGAATGTCCACTTTTAGTTTCTACAGAAAGAGTGTTTCCACACGCCTCAATCAATATTAAGGTTCAACTCTGTTAGTTGAATGCCCAGATGAGAAAGGAGTTTCACAGAATGCTTCTGTGATGTTTTCATTTGAAGATATTTCTTTTTCCACGATAAGCCTCTTAGCGCTCCGAATGTCCAATTGCAGTTTCTTCTGAAACAGTGTTTCCAAACTCCTCAATCAAATATAAGGTTCAACTCTGTTATTTGAATGCATAGATCAGAAAGAAGTTTCACTGAATGCTTCTGTGTAGTTTTTATTTGAAGATATTCCTTTTGCCACGATTGGCCTCTTAGCGCTCCGAATGTCCACTTGCAGTTTCTACAGAAAGAGTGTTTCCAAACTCCTCAATGAAAAGTAAGGTTTAATACTGTTAGTTGAATGCACAGTTCAGAAATAAGTCTCACACAGTACTTCTGTGTTGTTTTGATTTGAAGATATTCCTTTTTCCACGATAGGCCCCTTAGCTCTCCGAATGTCCACTTTCAGTTTATACAAAAAGAGTGTTTCCAAACTCCTCAATCATAAGTAAGGTTCAACTCTGTTAGTTGAATGCACAGGTAAGAATGTAGTTTCAGAGGATTCTTCTGTGCAGTTTTTATTTGAAGATATTCCTTTTTCCACGATAGGCCTCTTAGCGCTCTGAATGTCTACTTGCAGTTTATACAGAAAGACTGTTTCCAAACTCCTCAATCAAAAGTAAGTTTCAACTCTGTTAGCTGAATGCAGAGATTAGAAACAAGTTTCACAGAATGCTTCTCAGTAGTTTTTATTTGAAGATATTCCTTTATCCACGATTGGCCTCTTTGTGCTCCGAATGTCCCCTTGCAGTTTCGACATGAAAAGTGTTTCCAAACTCCTCAATCAAAGGTAAGGTTCAACACTCTTAGTTGAATGCATTGATCAGAAAGTAGTTTCACAGAATGCTTCTGTGTAGTTTTTATTTGAAGATATTTCTTTTTCCACGATAGGCCTCTTAGCACTCCGAATGTCCACTTGCAGTTTCTACAGAAGGCGTGTTTACAAACTCCTGAATCAATACTAAGGTTCAACTCTGTTAGTTGAATGCACAGATCAGAAAGAAATTTCTCAGAATACTTCTGTGCAGTTTTTATTTGTAGATATTCCTTTTTCCACGATAGGCCTCTTAGCGCTCTGAATGTCCACTTTTAGTTTCTACAGAAAGAGTGTTTCCACACGCCTCAATCAAAAGTAAGGTCCAACTCTGTTAGTTGAATGCACAGATCAGAAAGAAGTTTCACAGAATGCTTCTGTGTAGTTTTTATTTGATGATATTCCTTTTTCCATCATAGGCTTCTTAGCGCTCCGAATCTCCACTTGCAGTTTCTACAGAAAGAATGTTTAAGAACTCCTGAATCAAAAGTAAGGTTTAACTCTCTTAGTTGCATGCACAGATCAGAAAGAAGTTTCACAGAATGCTTCTGTGTAGTTTTTATTTGAAGATATTCCTTTTTCCATGATAGGCCCCTTAGCACTCCTGATGTCCACTTGCAGTTTCTACAGAAAGAGATTTTCCCAACTCCTCAATCAAAAGTAAGGTTCAACTCTGTTAGTTGAATGCACAGATCAGAAATTAGTTTCGCAGAATGCTTCTGTGTAGTTTTGATTTGATGATAATATTTTTTCCAGGATAGGCCTTTTAGCGCTCCAAATGTACACTTGCAGTTTATACAAAAAGAGTGTTTCCAAACTCCTCAGTCAAAAGTAAGGTTCAACTCTCTTATTTGAATGCACAAATAAGAAAGAAGTTTCACAGAATGCTACTGTGTAGTTTTTATTTGAAGATATTCCTTTTTCCACGATAGGCCTCTTAGCACTCTGAATGTCCACTTGCAGTTTCTACAGAAAGAGTATTTCCAAACTCCTCAATCAACAGTAAGGTTCAAGTCTTAGTTGAATGCCGAGATGAGAAAGGAGTTTCACAGAATGCTTCTGTGAAGTTTATATTTGAAGATATTCCTTTTTCCACGATAGGCCTCTTAGTGCTCCGAGTGTCCACTTGCAGTTACTACAGAAAGAGTTTTTAAAAACTCCTCAGTCAATAGTAAGGTTCAATTCTGTTAGTTGAATGCCCAGATCAGAAAGAAGTTTCACAGAATACTTCTGTGTAGTTTCGATTTGAAGATATACCTTTTTCCACGATACGCCTAATAGCGGTCCGAATGTCCACCTGCAGTTTCTACAGAAACAGTGTTTCCAAACTCCTCAATCAAAAGTAAGTTCAACTCTGTTAGTTGAATGCACAGATCAGAAAGTAGTTTCACAGAATGCTTCTGTGAAGTTTTTATTTGAAGATATTCCTTTTTCCATGATTGGCCTCTTAACGCTCCGGATGTCCACTTGCAGTTTCTACAGAAAGAGTGTTTCTAAACTCCGCAATCAACAGTAAGGTTCAAGTCTGTCAGTTGAAGGCACAGGTCAGAGAGAAATTTCACAGAATGCTTCTGATTAGTTTTTATTTGAAAATATTCCCTTTTCCACCATAGGCCTCTTAGCGCTCCAAATGTCCACTTGCAGTTTCTACAGAAAGAGTGTTTACAAACTCCTCAATCAAAAGTAAGGTTCAACTCTGTTAGTTGAATGCCCATATCAGAAAGAATTTTCACATAATGCTTCTGTGTAGCTTTGATTTGAAGATATTCCTTTTTATCCGATAGCCTTCCTAGCACTCAGAATGTCCAGTTGCAGTTTCTACAGAAAGAGATTTTGCAAACTACTCAATCAAAAGTAAGGTTCGACTCTGTTAGTTCAATGCACAGATCAGTAAGAAGTTTCACAGAAAGCTTCTGTGTAGTTTTGATATGAAGATATTCCTTTTTCCACCATAGGCCGAATAGGGATCTGAATGTCCACTTGCAGTTTCTACAGAAAGAGAGTTTCCAAACTCCTCAATCAAAAGTAAGGTTCAAGTCTGTTTGCTGAATGCACAGATCAGTGACTAGTTTCACAGAATGCTTCTGTGTAGTTTTGATTTGAAGATATTCCTTTTTCCATGATAGGCCTCTTAGCGCTCCAAATGTCCACTTGCAGTTTCTACAGAAAGAGTGTTTCCAAACTCCTCAATCAAATGTAAGTTTGAAGTCTGTTAGTTGAATGCACAGATCAGAAATAAGTTTCACAGAATGCTTCTGCATAGTTTTTATTTGAAGATATTCTTATTTCCATGAAAGGCCTCTCAGTGCTCCGAATGTCCAGTTGCAGTTTCTACAGAAAGAGTGTTATCCTAACTTCTCAATCAAAAGTAAGGTTAAACTCTGTTAGTTAAAATACACAGATCAGAAAGCAGTTTCACAAAATGCTTCTGTGTAGTTTTCATTTGAAGACATTCCTTTTTCCACAATAGGCCTCTTAGGTCCGAATGTCCACATACAGTTTCTACAGAAAGAGTGTTTCCAAACTCCTCAATCATAAGTAAGGTTCCACTCTGTTAGTTGAATGCACAGATCAGAAAGAAGTTTCACAGAATGCTAATGTTCAGTTTTTATTTGAAGATATCCTTTTTGGACGATTGGCCACTTAGCGCTCTGAATGTCCACTTGCACTTTCTACAGAAAGCGTGTTTCAAAACTCCTCAATCAACAGTAAATTTCAACTCTGTTAGTTGAATGCACAGATGAGAAAGCAGTTTCACAGAATGCTTCTGTGAAGTTTTTATTTGAAGATTGTCCTTTTTCCATGATTGGCCTCTTAACACTCCGAATGTCCACTTGCAGTTTCTACGGAGAGAGTGTTTCCAAACTCCTCAATGCACAGTAAGTTTCAACTCTGTTAGTTGAAGGCACATTTCAGAAAGGAGTTTCACAGAATGCTTCTGATTAGTTTTTATTTGAAGATATTCCCTTTTCCACGATGGACCTCTTAGCGCTTTGATTGTCAACTTGCAGTTTCTAAAGAAAGAATCTTTCCAAACTCCTCAATGAAAAGTAAGGTTCAACTCTGTTAGTTTAATGCACAGATCAGAAAGCAGTCTCACAGAATGCTTTTGTGTAGTTTTTATTTGATGATAAAATTTTTGCACGATAGGCCTCTCAGCGCTCCGAATGTCCAGTTGCAGTTACTACAGAAAGAGTGTTTCCAAACTCCTCAATCAAGAGTAAGGTTCAACTCTGTTATTTGAGTGCACAGATGAGTAAGAAGTCTCACAGAATGCATCTGTGTAGTTTTTATTTGAAGATATTCCTTTTTCCACTATAGGCCTCTTAGTGCTCCGAATGTCCAATTGCAGTTTCTACAGAAAGAGTGTTTCCAAACTACTCATTCCAAAGTAAGGTTCAACTCTGTTAGTTGAATGCACAGATCAGAGAGCAGTTTCACAGAATGCTTCGGTGTAGTTTTTATATGAAGGCATTCCTTTTTCCACGATAGGCCACCTAGCGCTCCAAATGTCCACTTGCAGTTTCTACAGAAAGAGTGTTTCCAAACTCCTCAATCAAAAGTAAGCTTCAACTCTGTTAGTTGAATGCACTTATCAGAAAGAAGTTTCACAGAATGCTTCTCCGTAGTTTTTATTTGAATATGTTCCTTTTTCCACGATAGGCCTCTTAGAGCTTCGAAGGTCAACTTGCAGTTTCTAAAGAAAGAGTGTTTCCAAACTCCTCAATCAAAAGTAAGGTTCAACTCTGTTAGTTGAATGCACAGATCAGAAAGCAGTTTCACAGAATGCTTTTGTGTAGTTTTTATTTGATGATATATCTTTTTGCACGATAGGCCTCTCAGCGCTCCGAATTTCCAATGGCAGTTACTACAGAAAGAGTGTTTCCAAACTCCTCAATCAAAAGTAAAGTTCAACAATGTTAGCTGAAAGCCCAGATCAGAAAGGAGTTTCACAGAATGCTTCTGTGTAGTTACTATTTGCAGATATTCCTTTTTCCACGATAGGCCTCTTAGCGCTCCGTATGTCCACTTGCAGTTTCTACAGAAAGAGTGTTTCCAAACCCCTCGATCAAAAGTAAGGTTCAACTCTGTTAGTTGAAAGCACAGATCAGAAAGAAGTTTCACAGAATGCTTCTGTGTAGTTTTTATATGAAGGCATTCCTTTTTCCACGATAGGCCACGTAGAGCTCCAAATGTCCACTTGCAGTTTCTACAGAAAGAGTGTTTCCAAACTCCTCAATCAAAAGTAAGCTTCAACTCTGTTAGTTGAATGCACTTATCAGAAAGAAGTGTCACAGAATGCTTCTCTGTAGTTTTTATGTGAAGATATTCCTTTTTCCATGATAGGCCTCTTGGAGCTTCGAAGGTCAACTTGCAGTTTCTAAAGAAAGAGTGTTTCCAAACTCCTCAATCAAAAGTAAGGTTCAACTCTGTTAGTTGAATGCACAGATCAGAAAGCAGTTTCACAGAATGCTTTTGTGTAGTTTTTATTTGATGATATACCTTTTTGCACGATAGGCCTCTCAGCGCTCCGAAATTCCAATGACAGTTACTACAGAAAGAGTGTTTCCAAACTCCTCAATCAAAAGTAAAGTTCAACAATGTTAGTTGAAAGCCCAGATCAGAAAGGAGTTTCACAGAATGCTTCTGTGTAGTTACTATTTGCAGATATTCCTTTTTCCACGATAGGCCTCTTAGCGCTCCGTATGTCCACTTGCAGTTTCTACAAAAAGAGTGTTTCCAAACTCCTCGATCAAAAGTAAGGTTCAAATCTGTTAGTTGAATGCACAGATCAGAAAGAAGTTTCACAGAATGCGTCTGTGTAGTTTTTATTTGAAGATTTTCCGTATTCCATTGTATGCCTCTTTTCGCTCTGAATGTAAACTTGCAGTTTCTACGGAAAGAGTGTTTCCAAACTCCTACATCAAAAGTAAGGTTCAACTCTGTTAGTTGAATGCACAAATCAGAAAGCAGTTTCACAGAATACTTCTCTGTAGTTTTTATTTGAAGTTATTCCTTTTTCCACGATAGGCCTCTTATCAATCTGAATGTCCACTTGCAGTTTCTACAGAAAGAGACTTTCCAAACTCCTCAATCAAAAGTAAGGTTCAACTCTGTAAGTTGAATGCACAGAACAGAAAGGAGTTTCACAGAATGCTTCTGTGTAGTTTTTATTTGAAGATATTCGTTTTCGACGATAGGCCTCTTAGCACACCGAATGTCCACTTGCAGTTTCTACAGAAACAGTGTTTCCAAACTCCTCAATCAAAAGTAAGGTTCATATCTGTTACTTGAATGCACAGATCAGAAAGTAGATTCACAGAATGCTTCTGTGTAGTTTTTATTTGAAGATATTCTTTTTAGCATGATCGGCCTCTAAGCGCTCCGATTGTCCACTTGCAATTTCTATACAAAGAGTGTTTCCAAACTCCTCAATCAAAGGTAAGGTTCAACTCTGTTAGTTGAATGTACAGATCAGAAAGAATTTTCACAGAATGCTTCTGTGTAGTTTTTATTTGAAGGTATTCCTTTTTCGTAGATAGGCCTCATAGCATTCCTAATGTCCAGTTGCAGTTTCTACAGAAAGAGTGTTTCCAAACTCCTCAATTAAAAGTAAGGTTCAACACCGTTAGTTGAATGCACAGATCAGAAAGTATTTTCACAGAATGCTTCTGTGTAGTTTTTATGTGAACATATTCCTTTTTCCACGATAGGCCAGTTGGAGCTCCGAATGTCCACTTGCAGTTTCTACAGAAAGAGTGTTTCCAAACTCTTTATACAACACTAAGTTTCAACTCTGTTAGTTGAATGCAAAGATCAGAAAGAAGTTTCACAGAATGCTTCTGTGTAGTTTTAATTTGAACATACTCCTTTTTCCACGATAGGCCTCTTAGCGCTTCTAATATCCACTTTCAGTCTAAGCAAAGAGAATGTTTCCAAACTCCTCAATCAAAAGTAAGTTTCAATTCTGTTAGTTGAATGCGCAGATTAGTAAGAAGGTTCACAGAATGCTTCTGTGTAGTTTTTATTTGAAGATATTCCTTTTTTACAATAGGCCTCTTAACGTTCTGAATGTCCACTTGCTGTTTCTACAGAAAGAGTGTTTCATAACTGCTCAATCAAAAGTAAGGTTCAACTCTGTTAGTTGAATGCACAGATTAGAAAACAGTTTCACAGAATGCTTCTGTGAAGTTTTTATTTGAAGATATTCGTTTTTCCACGATAGGCCTCTTAGCGTTCCGAATTTGCACTTACAGTTTTACAGAAAGAGTGTTTCCAAACTCTTCAATCAAAAGTAAGTTTCAACTCTGTTAGTTGAATGCAAAGATCAGAAAGCAGTTTCACAGAATGCTTCTATGTAGTTTTTATATGAAGACATTCCTTTTTCCACGATAGGCCTCTTAGCGCTCCGAATGTCCACTTGCAGTTTCTACAGAAAGCGTGTTTCCAAACACCTCAATCAAAAGTAAGCTTCAACTCTGTTAGTTGAATGCACAGATCAGAAAGCAGCTTCACAGAATGATTCTGTGTAGTTTTTATTTGAATACATTCCTTTTTCGATGACAGGCCGCTTAGCGCTCCGAATGTCCACTTGCAGTTTCTACAGAAAGAGTACTTCCAAACTCCTCAATCAAAAGTAAGTTTCAACACAGTTAGTTGAATGCACAGATCAGAAAGAAGTTTCACAGAATGCTTCTGTGTGGTTTTTATTTGAAGACATTCCTTTTTCTAAAATAAACCTCACAGCACTCCGAATGTCCATTTGCAGTTTCTACAGAAAGGGTGTTTCCAAACTCCTCAATTAAAAGTAAGATTCAACTCTGTTAGTTGAATGCACAGATCAGAAAGAAGGTCCACTGAATGCTTCTATGTAGTTTTTATTTGAAGATATTCCTATTTCCACGATAGCCCCATAGTGTTTAAATCTCCACTTGTAGTTTATACAGAAAGAGTGTTTCAAAATTCCTAAATCAAAACTAAAGTTCTACTCTGTTAGTTCAACGCACAGATCAGAAAGAAGTTTCACAGAATACTTCTGTGTAGTTTTCATTTGGAAATATTCCTTTTTTCAGTATATGCCCCTTTGCCCACCGAATGTCCACTTGCAGTTTCTGCAGAAAGAGTGTTTCCAAACTCCTCAATCAAAAGTAAATTTGAACTCTGTTAGTTGAATCCACAGATATGAAACAATTTAAACAGAATGCTTCTGTGTAGTTTTTCTTTGAAGATATTCCTTTTTCCACTTTAGTTCAATTAGCGCTCCGATTGTCCACTTGCAGTTTCTACAGAAAGAGTGTTTCAGAACTGCTCAATCAAAAGTAAGGTTCAACTCTGTTACTTGAAAGCACAGATCAGAAAGAAGTTTCACAGAATGCGTGTGTGTATTTTTTATTTGAATATTTTCCGTATACCACGGTACACTTCCTTGAGCTCTGAATGTAAACTTGCAGTTTCTACAGAAAGAGTGTTTCCAAACTCCTCCATCAAAAGTAAGGTTCAACTCTGTTAGTTGAATGCACAAATCAGAAAGCAGTTTCACAGAATATTTCTCTGTAGTTTTTACTTGAAGTTATTCCTTTTTCCACGATAGTCCTCTTATCACTATGAATGTCCACTTGCAGTTTCTACAGAAAGAGTCTTTCCAAACTCCTCAATCAAAAGTAAGGTTCAACTCTGTTAGTTGAATGCACAGATCAGAAAGAAGTTTCACAGAATGCTTCTGTGTAGTTTTTATTTGAAGATATTCCTTTTTCCACGATAGGCCTCTCAGCACTCCGTATATCCACCTGTTCATTCTACAGAAAGAGTGTTTCCAAACTCCTCAATCAAATGTAAGTTTCTACACTGTTAGTTGAATGCACAGATCATAAAGAAGTTTCACAGAATGCTTCTGTGTGTTTTTATTTGAAGATATTGCCTTTTCCACGATAGGCCTCTATGCCCTCCGAATATCCAATTGCTCTTTCTACATAAAGTGTGTTTCCAAACTCTTCAATCAAATGTAAGGTTCAACACTGTTAGTTGAATGCACAGATCATAAAGAAGTTTCACAGAATGCTGCTGTGTAGTTTTTATAGGAGGATATTCCTTTTTCCACAATAGGCCTCCTTGCGCTCTGAATGTCCACTTGCTGTTTCTACAAAAAGAGTGTTTCCAAACTCCTCAATCAAAAGTAATGATCAACTCTTTTAGTTGATTGCACAGATCCGAAGGAATGTTCACAGAATGATTAAGTGTAGTTTTTATTTGAAGCTAATCATTAATCCATGATAGGACTCTTAGCGATCCGAATGTCCACTTGTAGTTTCAACAGAAAGAGTGTTTCCAAACTCCTCAATCAAAAGTAAGGTTCAACTCTGTTAGTTGAATGCACAGATCAGAAATTAGTTTCACAGAATGCTTCTGTGTAGTTTTTATTTGAAAATATTCTTTTTCCACGTAAGCTACTTAGTGCTCCCAATCTCCACTTGCAGTTTCTACAGAGAGTTTCCAAAATCCTCAATCAAAAGTAAGGTTCAACTCTGTTAGTTGAATGCACAGATCAGAAAGAAGTTACACAGAATGCTTCTGTGTAGTCTTTATTTGAAGACATTACTTTTTCCACAATAGGCCTCTTAGCGCTCCGAATGTCCACTTGCAGTTTCTACAGAAATACTGTTTCCAAACTCCTCAATCAAGTGTAAGTTTCAACTCTGTTAGTTGAAAGCAGAGATCAGAAAGAAGTTTCACAGAATGCTTCTTTGTAGTTTTTATTTAATGATATTCCTTTTTCCACCATAGGCCCCTTAGCGCTCCGAATATCCACTGGCAATTTCTACAGAAAGAGTGTTTCAGAACTCCTCAATCAAATGTAAGGTTCAAGTCTGTTAGTTGAATGCACAGATCTCAAAGAAGTTTCAGAGCATGCTTCTGTGTAGTTTTTATTTGAATATATTCCTTTTTCCAGTATAGGTCACTTGGCGCTCCAAATGTGCACTTGTACTTTCTACAGAAAGAGTGTTTTAGAACTCCTCAATCAAAAGTAAGGTTCAAATCTTTAGTTGAATGCACAGAACAGAAAGAAGTTTCACAGAATGCTTCTGTATAATTTTGATGTGAAGATAATCCTTTTTCCACTATAGGCCCATTAGCGCTCCGAATGTGCACTTGCAGTTTCTGCAGAAAGAATGTTTCAGAACTGCTGAATCAAAAGTACGGTTCACCTCAGGTAGCTGATTGCTCAGATCAGCAAGCAGTTTCACGGAATGCTTCTATGTAATTTTTATTTGAAGATAATCCCTTTTCCCGTATAGGCCTCTTAGCGCTGCGAATGTCCACTTGCAGTTTCTACAGAAAGAGTGGTTCAGAACTCCTCAATCAAAAGTAAGGTTCAACACTTTTTGTTGAATGCACAGATCAGAAGGAAGTTTTACAGAATGCTTCTGTGTAGATTTTATTAGAAGATATGCCTTTCTCCACTACAGGACCCTTAGTGATTGGATTGTCCACCAGCAGTTTCTAAGAAAGAGTGTTTCAGACCTGCTCAATCAAAAGTAAGGTTCAACTCTGAT
The DNA here is from genome assembly GCF_006542625.1 of Nomascus leucogenys. Lineage (NCBI taxonomy): Eukaryota > Metazoa > Chordata > Mammalia > Primates > Hylobatidae > Nomascus > Nomascus leucogenys. The sequence goes on along the minus strand of NW_022096016.1, from coordinate 11,551 downwards.
AGTTGATTGCACAGATCAGTAAGAAGTTTCACAGAATGCATCTGTGTAGTTTTTATTTAATGATAATCCTTTTTCCACTATAGGCCACTTAGCGTTCCGAATTTCCACTTGCAGTTTATGTAGAAAGGTTGTTTCAGAACTCCTCTATCAAAAGTAAGGTTCAACTCTGTTAGTTGAAAGCACAAATTAGAAAGAAGTTCCACAGAATGCTTCTGTGTTGTTTTTATTTGAAGATATTAATTTCTCCACTATAGGCCCCTGAGCGCTCCAAATGTCCACTTGCAGTTTCTACAGAAAGAGTGTTTCAGAACTCCTCAAACAAAAGTAAGGTTCAACTCTGTTAGGTGAATGCAAAGATCAGAAGGAGGTTTCACAGAATGCTTCTGTTTAGTTTTTATTTGAAGATATTACTTTTTCCAATATAGGCCCCCTAGCACTCCGAATGTGCACTTGTAGTTTCTACAGAAAGAGTGTTTAAGAACTCCTCAATCAAAAGTAAGGTTCAACTCCTTAATTGAATGCACAGATCAGAAAGCAGTTTCACAGAATGCTTCTGTATCGTTTTGATTTGAAGATATTCCTTTTTCCACTATAGGCCCCTTAGCACTCCGAATGTCCACTTGCAGTTTCTGCAGAAAGAGTGTTTCAGAACTGCTGATTCAAAAGTAAGGTTCAACTCCGTTAGCTGAATGCTGAGATAAGCAAGAAGTTTCACAGAATGCTTCTGTGTAATTTTTAATTGAAGGTATTCCTTTTTCCCGTTTAGGCCCCTGAGCGCTCCAAATGTCTACTTGCAGTTTCTACAGAAAGAGTGGTTCAGAACTCCTCAATCAAAAGTAGGGTTCAACTCTGTTAGTTGAAAGCACAGATCAGAAAGAAGATTAACAGAATGCTTCTGTGTAGTTTTTATTTGAAGATATTAATTTTTCCACTATAAGCCCCTTTTCACTCTGAATGTCCACTTGCAGTTTCTACAGAAAGAGTGTTTCAGAACTCCGAAATCAAAAGTAAGGTTCAACTCTCTTAGTTGAATGCACAGATCAGAAAGTAGTTTCACGGAATGCTTCTGTGTAGTTTTTCCTTGAAGGTATTCCTTTTTATACTGTAGGCCCCTTAGTGCTCCGAATGTCCACTTGCAGTCTCTACAGAAAGAGGGTTTCAGAACTCCTCAATCAAAAGTAAGTTTCAACTCTGTAAGTTGAATGCACAGATCAGAAAGAAGTTTCACTGACTGCTTCTGTGTGGTTTCTATTTGAAGATATTCCTTTTTCCACTGTATGCCCTTTGGCATTCTGAATGTCCTCTTGAGGTTCCTACACAAAGAATCTTTCAGAACTCCTCAATCAAAAGTAAGGTTCAACTCTGTTATTTCAATGCACAGATCAGAGAGAAGTCTCACGGAATGCTTCTGTGTAGTTTTTATTTGAAGATAGTCCTTTTCCACTATGGGCCACTTAGCGCTCTGAATGTCCACTTGCAGTTTCTGCAGAGAGAGTCTTTCAGAACTCCTCAATCAAAAGTAAGGTTCAACTCTGTTTGTTGAATGCACAGATCATAAAGAAGTTTCACAGAATGCTTCTGTGTAGTTTTTATTTGAAGTTATTCCTTTTTCCACTATAGGCACTTTAGTGCTCCGAATGTCCACTTGCAGTTTCTGCAGAAAGAGTGTTTCAGAACTCCTCAATCAAAAGTAAGTTTCAAATCTGTAAGTTGAATTCACAGATCAGAAAGAAGTTTCACAGAATGCTTCTGTGTAGTTTTTATTTGAAGATATACCTTTTTCCACTATAGGCCCCATATCGCTCCGAATACCCTCTTGCAGTTTCTACAGAAAGAGTGTTTCAGAACTGCTCAGTCAAAAGTAAATTTCAACTCTGTTAGTTCTATGCACAGATCTGAAAGCAGTTTCACAGAATGCTTCTGTGTAGTTTTTATTTGAAGATAATCTTTTCTCCACTATAGGACCCTAAGCATTCCGAATATCCTCTGGCACTTTCTACAGAAAGAGTGTTTCAGAACTCCTCAATCAAATGTAATTTTCAACTCTGTTAGGTGAATGCACAGATCAGAAAAAGTTTCACAGAATGCTTCTGTGTACTTCTTATTTGAAGATATTCCTTTTTCCACTATTGGCCAATTAGCGCTCTGAATGTCCACATACACTTTCTACAGAAAGAGTGTTTCAGAACTCCGCAATCAAAAGTAAGTTTCAACACTGTAAGTTGAATGCACAGATCAGAAAGAAGTTTCAAAGAATGCTTATGTGTAGTTTTTATTTGAAGATATCCATTTTTCCACTGTAGGTCCCTTAGCGCTCCAAATGTACACTTGCAGTTTCTTCAGAAAGAGTGTTTCAGAACTGCTCAATCAAAAGTAATTTTCAACAGTGTTAGTTGAACGCACAGATCAGAAGGAAGTTTCTCAGAATGCTTCTGTGTAGTTTTTATTTGAAGATATTCCTTTTTCCACTATAGGACCCTTAGCGATCCGAATGTCCAATTGCAGTTTCTACAGAAAGAGTGGTTCAGAACTCCTCAATCAAAAGTAAGATTCAAGTCTGTTAGTTGAATCCACAGATCAGAAAGAAGTTTCACAGAATGCGTCTCTGTAGTTTTTATTTGATTATATTCCTTTTTCCACTATGGGCCCCTCAGCGCTCCGAATGACAACTTGCAGTTTTTACAGAAAGCGTGTTTCAGAACTCCTCCATCAAAAGTAGCATTAAACTCTGTTAATTGAATGCAAAGAACAGAAAGAAGTTGCACAGAATGCTTCTGTGCAGTTTTTATTTGAAGATATTCCTTTTTCGACTATAGGCCACTTATTGCTCCAAATGTCCAGTTGCAGTTTACACAGAAAGAGTATTTGAGAACTCCTCAATCAAAAGTAAGGTTAAACTCTGTTATTTGAATGCACAGATCAGAAGAAGTTTCCCAGAATATTTCTATTTGGTTTTTATTTGAAGATATTCCTTTTTTCACTATTTGCCACTTAGCGCTCTGAATGTCCAATAGCAGTTTCTACAGAAAGAGTGTCTCAGAACTCCTCAATCAAAAGTAAGTTTTAAATCTGTTAGTTGAATGCACAGATTAGAAAGAAGTTTCACAGAATGCTTCTGTGTGGTTAATATTTGAAGATATTCCGTTTTCCACTATAGGCCCTTAGCGTTCCTAAAGCCCAGTTACAGTTTCTACAGAATGAATGTTTCAGAACTCCTCAATCAAGAGTAATTTTAAACTCTGTTAGTTGAATGCACAGATCCAAAAGAAGTTTCACAGAATGCTTCTGTGTATTTTTTATTTGAAGATATTACTTTTTTCACTATAGGCCCCTTAGATCTCTGAATGTAAACTTGCAGTTTCTACAGAAAGAGTGTTTCAGAACTGCTCAATCAAAAGTAGGGTTCAACTCTGTTATTTGAATGCACAGATCAGAAAGAAGTTTCACAGAATGATTCTGTGTAGTTTTTATTTGAAAATATTACTTTTTCCATTATAGGTCTCTTAGCACTCCGTATTTCCACTTGCAGTTTCTACAGAAAGAGGGTTTCAGAACTCCTCACTCAAAAGTAAGGTTCAACTCTGTTGAATGCACAGATCAGAAAGAAGTTACACAGAATGCTTCAGTGTAGTTTTTATATGAAGATATTCCTTTTTCCACTTTAGGCCCCTTAGCAAACCGAATGGCAACTTGCAGTTTCTACAGAAAGAGTGTTTCAGAACTCCTCAATCAAAAGTAAGTTTCAACTCTCTTAGTTGAATGCACAGATCAGAAAGAAGTTTCACAGAATGCTTCTGTGTAGTTTTTCCTTGAAGGTATTCCTTTTTATACTATAGGCCCCTTAGTGCTCCGAATGTCCACTTGCAGTCTCTACAGAAAGAGGGTTTCAGAACTCCTCAATCAAAAGTAAGTTTCAACTCTGTCAGTTGAATGCACAGATCAGAAAGAAGTTTCACTGACTGCTTCTGTGTGGTTTCTATTTGAAGATATTCCTTTTTCCACTGTATGCCCTTTGACTTTCTGAATGTCCTCTTGAGGTTTCTACACAAAGAATCTTTCAGAACTCATCAATCAAAAGTAAGGTTCAACTCTGTTATTTCAATGCACAGATAAGAGAGAAGTCTCACAGAATGCTTCTGTGTAGTTTTTATTTGAAGATAGTCCTTTTTCCACTATGGGCCACTTAGCGCTCCGAATGTCCACTAGCAGTTTCTGGAGAAACAGTGTCTCAGAACTCCTCAATCAAAAGTAAGTTTTAAATCTGTTAGTTGAATGCACAGATTAGAAAGAAGTTTCACAGAATGATTCTGTGTAGTTTTTATTTGAAGATATTCCTTTATCCACTATAGGCCCATTAGGGCACCCAATGTCCACTTGCAGTTTGTACAGATAGAGTGTTTGAGAACTCCTCAATCAAATTTAAGGTTCAACTCTCTTAGTTGAATGCACAGATCAGAAAGAAGGTTCACAGAATTCTATTGTGTAGTTTCTTTTGATGATATTCCTTTTTCCATTATAGGCCCCTTTGCAGTCCAAATGACCGCTTGCAGTTTTTACAGAAAGAGTGTTTTAGAACTCCTCAAACAAAAGTAACGTTCAACACTATTAGTTGAATGCACAGATCAGAAAGAAGATTCACAGAATGCTTCTGTGGAGTTTTTATTTGAAGATATTCCTTTTTCCACTATAAGCCCCTAGCGCTCCGAATGTCCACTGGCAATTTCTACAGAAAGAGTGTTTCAGGACACATCAATCAAAGTAATTTTCAACTCTGTTAGTTGAATGCACAGAACATAAAGAAGTTTCTCAGAATACCTCTGTGTAGTATTTATTTGAAGATATTCCTTTTTCCAGTATAGGGCCCGTAGTGCTCGAAATATCCACTTGCAGTTTCTACAGAAAGAGGGTTTCAGAACTCCTCAAAAAAAAATAAGGTTCAACTCTGTTAGTTGAATGCACAGATGAGAAAGAAGTTTCACAGAATGCTTCTGTGTAGTTTTTATTTGACGATATTCCTTTTTCCACTGTAGGCCCCTTAGCGCTCAGAATGTCCACATGAAATTTGTACAGAAAGAGTGTTGCGGAACTCCTCAATCAAAGTAAGGTTAAGCTCTGTTAGTTGAATGCTCAGATCAGAAAGAAGTTTCACAGAATGCTTCTGTGTAGTTTTTATTTGAAGATATTTCTTTTACCACTATAGGCCCCTTAGTGCTCCCAATGTCCACTTGCAGTTTCTACAGGAAGATTGTTTCAGAACTGCTCAATCAAAAGTGAGGTTCAACTCTGTTAGTTGAATGCACAGATCAGATAGAAGTTTCACAGAATGCTCCTGTGTACTTTTTATTTGAAGATATTCCTTTTTCTACTATAGGCTCCCTAGGGCTCCAAATGTCCACTTGAAGTTTCTACACAAAGGGTGTTTCAGAACTCCTCAATCAAAAGAATCTTTTAACTCTGTTAGTTGAATGCACAGATTAGAAAGAAGTTTCACAGAATGCTTCTTTGCTGGTTTTATATGAAGATATTCTTTTTTCCACTAAAGTCCCTTAGCGCTCCGGATGTCCACTTGTAGTTTCTACAGAAAGAGTGTTTCAGAACTCCTCAATCAAAAGTAAGGTTCAAGTCTGTTAGTTCAATGCAGAGATCAGAAAGAAGTGTCACAGAATGCTTCTGTGTAGTTATTATTTGAAGATATTCCTTTCTCCACTATAGGCCCCTTAGCACACCAAATGTCCCCTTGCAGTTTCTGCAGAAAGAGAGTTTCAGAACCCATCAATCAAAAGTATATTTCAACTATGTTAGTTGAATGCACAGATCAGAAAGAAGTTTCACAGAATGCTTCTGTGTAGTTTTTATATGAAGATATTCCTTTTTCCACTATAGGCCCCTAGCGCTCCGTATATCCACTTGCAATTTCTACAGATAGAGTGTTTCTGAACACCTCAATCAAAATTAAGGTTCAACTCTCATAGTTGAAAGCAGATCAGAAAGAAGTTTCACAGAATGCTATTGTGTAGTTTCAGTTGATGATATTCCTTTTTCTATTATAGGCCCCTAAGCACTCCAAATGACCGCATGCAGTTTTTACAGAAAGAGTGTTTAAGAACTCCTCAATCAAAAGCAAGGTTCAGGTCCGTTAGTAGAATGCAAAGATTAGAAAGAAGTTTCACAGAATGCTTCTGTGTAGTTTTTATTTGAAGATATTCCTTTTTGGACTATAGGCCACTTAGTGCTCCGAATGTCCACTTGCAGTTTGTACAGAAAGAGTGTTTCAGAACTCCTCAATCAAAAGTAAAGTTCAACTCTGTTAGTTGAATGCACAGATGAGAAAGAAGTTTCACAGAATAGTTCTGTGTGGTTTTTATTTGAAGATATTCCTTTTTCCACTATAGGCCCCTTAGCGGTCCGAATGTCCAGTTGCAGTTTCTAAAGAAAGAGTGTCTCAGAACTTCTGAATCAAAAGTAAGTTTTAAACCTGTTAGTTGAATGCACAGATTAAAAAGAAGTTTCATAGAATGATTCTGTGTAGTTTTTATTTGAAGATATTCCTTTATCCACTATAGGCCCATTAGGGCACCCAATGTCCACTTGCAGTTTGTAAAGATAGAGTGTTTCAGAACTCCTCAATCAAATTTAAGGTTCAACTCTCTTAGTTGAATGCACAGATCAGAAAGAAGATTCACAGAATGCTCATGTGTAGTTTCTTTTGATGATGTTACTTTTTCCTTTATAGCCCCTTAGCACTCCAAATGACCGCTTGCGGTTTTTACAGAAAGAGTGTTTTAGAACTCCTCAAACAAAAGTAACGTTCAACACTGTTAGTTGAATGCCCAGATCAGAAAGAAGATTCACAGAATGCTTCTGTGTAGTTTTTATTTGAAGATATTCCTTTTTCCACTATAGGCCCCATAGCGCTCCGAATGTCCACTTGCAGTTTCTACAGAAAGAGTGTTTCAGGACACATCAATCAAAGTAATTTTTAACTCTGTTAGTTGAATGCACAGAACATAAAGAAGTTTCTCAGAATACCTCTGTGTAGTATTTATTTGAAGATATTCCTTTTTCCAGTATAGGGCCCTTAGCGCTCGAAATGTCCACTTGCAGTTTCTACAGAAAGAGGGTTTCAGAACTCCTCAAAAAAAAATAAGGTTCAACTCTGTTAGTTGAATGCACAGATCAGAAAGAAGTTTCACAGAATGCTTCTGTGTAGTTTTTATTTGATGATATTCTTTTTTCCACTATAGGCCATTAGTGCTCAGAATGTCCACGTGAAATTTGTACAGAAAGAGTATTTCAGAACTCCTCAATAAAAAGTGAGGTTCAACTCTGTTAATTGAATGCACAGATCAGAAGGAAGTTTCACAAAATGCTTCTGTGTCGTTTTTATTTTATAATATTCGTTTTTCCACTATACACACGATAGAGCTCCGAATGTCCACTTGAAGTTCCTACAGAAAGAGTGTTTCATGAACTCCTCAATCAAAAGTAAGGTTCAACTCTGTAAGTTGAATTCACAGATCAGAAAGAAGTTTCACAGAATGTTTCTGTGTAGGTTTTATTTGAAAATATTGCTTTTTCCACTATAGGCCCCATAGTGCTCCGAATGTCCACTTCCATTGCCTACAGAAATAGTGTTTCAGAACTCCTGATTCAAAGGAAAGGTTCAACTCTGTTAGTTGAATGCACAGATCAGACGGAAGTTTCACAGAATGCTTCTGTGTAGTTTTTATTTGAAGATATTCCTTTTTCCACTATAGGACCCTTAGCGCACCCAATGTCCACTTGCAGTTTCTACAGAAAGAGTGTTTCAGAACTCCTCAATCAAAATTAAGGTTCAATTCTGTTAGTTGATTCCAGAGATCAGAAGGAATTCTCACAGAATGCTTCTGTGTAGTTTTGATTTGAAGACCTTCCTTTTTCCACTGTAGACCCATTTGCGCTGCGAATGTCCACTTGTAGTTTCTACAGAAAGTCTGTTTCAGAACTCCTCAATCAAAAGTAAGGTTCAACTCTGTTAGTTGAAAGCACAGATCAGAAAGAAGTTTCACAGAATGCTTCTGTGTAGTTTTTATTTGAAGATATTATTTTTTCCACTCTAGGCCCCTTATCCCTCCGAATGTCCACTTGCAGTTTCTAAAGAAAGAGTGTTTCACAACTCCTCAATCAAAAGTAAGGTTCAACTCTGTTATTTGCATGCATAGATCAGATAAATTTCACAGAATGATTCTGTGGACTTTTGATTTGAAGATATTCCTGTTTCCACTACAGGCAAATTAGTGCTCCGAATGACCACTTGCAGTTTCCACAGAAAGAGTGTTGCAGAACTAATCAATCAAAAGTAAGTTCCAACCCTGTTAGTTGAATGCACAGATCACAAAGAAGTTTCACAGAATGCTTCTGCATAGTTTTTATTTGAAGATATTCCTTTTCCCAATGTAGGCCGCTTATCCATCCATATATCCACTTGCAGTTTCTACAGAAAGAGTGTTTTAGAACTCCTCAATCAAAATTAAGGTTCAATTCTGTTAGTTGATTGCACAGATCAGAAGGAAGTCTCACAGAATGCTTCTGTGTAGTTTTGAATTGAACACATTCCTTTTTCCACTGTAGGCCCATTTGCGCTGTGATTGTCCACTTGCAGTTTCTCAGAAAGAGTGTTTCAGAACTCCTCGATAAAAAGAAAAGTTCGTCTCTGTTAGTTGAAAGCACAGAGCACTAAGAAGTTTCACAGAATTCTTCTGTGTAGTTTTTACATGAAGATATTCCTTTTTCCACTATAGACCCCTAAACGCTCCAAATGTCCACTTGCAGTTTCTACAGAAAGAGTGTTTCAGAACTCCTCAATCAAAACTAAGGTTCAATTCTCTTAGTTGAATGCACAGATCACAAAGACGTTTCACAGAATGCTTCTGTGTAGTTTTTACTTGAAGATATTCCTATTTCCCCTTTAGACCCATTAGTGCTCCAAATGTAAACTTGCAGTTTCTACACAAAGAGTGTTTCAGAACTCATCAATGAAAAGTAAGTTTCAACTCTGTTAGTTGAATGCACAGATCTGAAAGAAGTTTCACAGAATGCTTCTGTGTAGTTTTTATTTGAAGATATTCCTTTTTCCAATAAAGGATCCTTAGTGCTCCGAAAGTCCACTTGCATTTTCTACAGAAAGAGTGTTTCAGAACTCCTTAATCAAAAGAAAATTTCCACTCTTTTAGTTGAATGCACAGATCAGAAAGAAGTTTCACAGATTGCTTCTGTGTAATTTTTATTTGAAGATATTCCTTCCTCCACTATAGGCCCCTTAGCGCTCCGCATGTCCACTTGCAGTTTCTACAGAAAGATTGTTTCAGAACTCCTCAATCAAAAGTAAGGTTTAACTCTGTTAGTTTAATGCATAGATAAGAATTAAGTTCCACAGAATTCTTCTGTGTAGTTTTTATTTGAAGCTATTTCTTTTTCCACTATAGGCCCCTTAGCGCTCCAAATGTCCACTTGCATTTTCTACAGAAAGAGTGTTTCAGAACTCCTCAATAAAAATTAAAGTTCAAATTTATTAGCTGAATGCACAGATAAGAAAGTAGTTTCACAGAATGCTTCTTTGTAATTTTTATTTGTAGATGTTCCTTTTTCCACTATAGGCTCCTTAGTTCTCTGAATGTCCACTTGAAGTTTCTACAGAAAGAGTGTTTCAGAACTCCTTAATCAAAAGTAAGGTTCAACTCTGTTAGGTGAATGCACAGAACAGAAAGAATTTTCACACAATGCTTCTGTGTAGTTTTCATTTGAAGTTATTTCCTTTTCCACTATTGGCCCCCTAGTGCTCCGAATGTCCACCTGCAGTTTCTACAGAAAGAGTGTTTCCGAACTGCTCAATCAAAAGTGAGGTTCAAGTCTGTTAGTTGAATGCACAGATCAGAAAGAAGTTTCACAGAATTCTCCTGTGTACTTTTTATTTGAAGATATTCCTTATTCCACTATATGCTCCTAAGAGCTCCGAATGTCCACTTGCAGTTTCTACACAAAGGGTGTTTCAGAACTCCTCAGTCAAAAGAAACTTTGACCTCTGTTAGTTGAATGCACAGATCAGAAAGAAGTTTCACAGAATGCTTCTGTGTTGTTTTTATTTGAAGATATTCCTTTTTCCACTATAGGTCCCCCAGCTCTCCGAATATCCACCTGCAGTTTGTACAGAAAGGGTGCTTCAGAACTACTTAATCAAAAGTAAGTTTCAACTCTGTTAGCTGTATGCACAGATAAGAAAGAAGTTTCACAGAATGCTTCTGTGTAGTTTTTATTTGATGATATTCCTTTTTCCACTATAGGCAAATTAGCGCTCCGAATGACCACTTGCAGTTTTTATAGAAAGAGTGTTTCAGAACTCCTCAATCAAAAGTAAGTTTCAACTCTCTTAGTTGAATGCAAAGATCAGAAAGAAGTTTCACAGAATTCTCCTGTGTAGTTTTTATTTTAAGACATTCATTTTTCCACTATCAGCTCCTTAGCGCTCCAAATGTCCACTTCAGTTTCTACACAAGGAGTGTTTCAGAGCTCCTCAATCAAAAGAAAGTTTTAACTCTCTTAGTTAAATGCACAGATCCGAAAAAGTTTCACAGAATGCTTCTGAGTTGTTTTTATTTGAAGATATTCCTTTTTCCACTATAGGACCCATAGAGCTCCGGATGTCCACTTGCTGTTGCAACAGAAAGAGTGTTTCAGAACTCCTCAATCAAAAGTAAGGTTCAACTCCGTTAGTTCAATGCACAGATGATTAAGAAGTTTCACGGAATGCTTCTGTGTAGTTTTTATTGGAAGATATTCCTTTTTCCACCATATGAAATTTAGCGCTCCGAATATCCACTTGCAGTTTCTACAGAAAGAGTGTTTCAGAACTCCTCAATCAAAAGTAAGGTTCAACTCTGTTACTTGAATGCACAGATCAGAAAGAAGTTCACAGAATGCTTCTGTGTAGTTTTATTTGAAGATAATACTTTTCCACTATAGGCCCTTAGCGCTACGAATGTCCACTTGCAGTTTCTACAGAAAGAGTGTTTCATAACTCCTCAATCAAAAGTAAGGTTGAACTCTGTTAGTTGAATGCACAGATCAGAAAGAAATTTCACAGAATGCTTCTGTGTACTTTTCATTTGAAGATATTCCTTTTTTTACTATAGGCCCCTTTATGCTCCGAATGTCCACTTGCAGTTCCTACACAAATAGTATTTCCGAACTCCTCAATCAAAAGTAGGTTTCAAGTCTGTTAGTTGAATGCGAAGAGCAGAAGGAAGTTTCACAGAATGCTTCTGTGTAGTATTTATTTGAACATATTCCTTTTTCCACTACAGGCAAATTAGTGCTCCGAATGTCCACTTGCAGTTTCCACAGAAAGAGTGTTGCAGAACTCCTCAATCAAAAGTAAGTTCCAACCCTGTTATTTGAATGCACAGATCACAAGGAAGTTTCACAGAATGCTTCTGCATACTTTTTATTTGAAGATATTACTTTTCCCAATATAGGCCGCTTATCGATCCATATATCCACTTGCAGTTTCTACAGA